>NC_058161.1:27921596-28221596 GCF_020080835.1 Cotesia glomerata
AATATTGTTAAATTGTTTTTTAATTCATGTTTTTTTTATCGTTAATAATAATAAATTAATTAATTAAGAATAATTAAAAGAGACTAATTACCTGATGCGATTGTTATGACAATTATTTTTACAATACTCAAAACACATCAACGAGTATAAATATTTGACATATTTATGGTCCAAATTATTGAACAAACTTTCTTCATCATCAGTATTGGTTAAATTGTTGATATGATTAATATAACCAGTGGTTAAAATTGGAATAATATAATTAACTTGCTTGAAGCAATCGTCAATGAATTCTTCTACGCGTGAGTAAACAAATTTTTCTTGCTCTTGTAAAATCAAAACACCGATTTTAGGATTTTGCTCCCGGAATATTCGACAAATATTCTTGGATATATCTTCACCGTCTTTTGTAAATGTTAGCATTACAATGCTCCCATAACTTCGTTCATTTACTTTCTTCTTTTGACTAGTAATGTTCGAGGAGCTTAATTTTTTTATTGGTACATTAGTCGAACAAATATTCTCACTTATTAGTGGCTTTAAAACTAATGGCACTCTGGGTAGTATTTTAGGCCTTTGAATTCCTGGAATTAAAAATTGTATTACTAATTTTTGATGAAATTTATAAAAATTTTTCAAGAAGAAATAGAAAAATTTTCTATGATTACTAAAGTAAATGCACAAATTATTGACATTGTAAGAAACATGGCTAAAATTACTATTTTTTTCCATATTTAGAATAAAGTTGTTGGATTTTTTTAACATTGTTTTGATTAGTCTTTTGACTAGAAAATTTATGTTTTTTAAAAGTACTTTCTCAAATTAAATTATTTATTTCAACTGACAAAGTCAATCACCCGGACACACTAATCATTGACAGCCTGACAAAATCAACTGATCTAATTAGTGACATAACGTTCTACCAATTATTGATACCCTCAATATCCCAAAGTCATTTATTTGCTGTACTAAATACAACTCAAGTATTAAAAATATATATTTATTTATTACTTATTATTCAAATTATTTTTAATATTTTTAAAATAAATCTTTAGGATTAAAATAAAAACAAAAAGTTACCGCGCTGTCTAAATTTACTGTCAACATCACCAAGCTTAAATTTTATGTCCAAATTATTGACATCCATTATTGCAAAATTAATAATTATTAAATAGATTGCAAATATTTAATACTATTAATTTTTTATCTTTTATTTATTTATAAAAAAAATATAATGTAAATAGATGAAAAAAATAATTCAAAATGAGCTTTTTATTTGAGCGCTTGTCTCCAAAATAGTTAAAGAATTTTTTGTTCACGTCGCAATAGATTTGAGTTAACTTTTTTTCTTTATTAATTGATATTTTATATTCTTCACTATTGATTTTTTTTTTTAATTTTATAAATTAAAAGATTGTATAAAAAAGGTCGTAATTTAATAAAAGCATTTCTTCTTTGTAATAATAACAATTTTAAGAACCTTGTAATCAGATTAATTGAAATCAATAAATAGATGAAATATCGCTTGATCAGCATAATATTGCAAAACTTTGGACGTCAGATAGGAAAAACCATTATCAACAAATGAACAGTGTAATTTATTATTTAAAAAATGAAAGACTCGCTGAGCATGACCTTAAACTATTGACATAATAAAACGAAACATATTATCTAAGTGCATAGAGAGTAAAGAGTATCATATCAAAGTTACTTCACAATTCATCTAATAACAAGTAGTCATGGTCAAATTGAGATTATAAAGTTGATAAATCGTAGCAAGCGACGACTAGTCTTACTTGCAGACTGATTAATATTGTTTAAAGTGTAAATTCATAATAAATTTTTTGAAACTTGTGAATGTGAATTTGAGCGAAGAATATGCCAAAGCTTACTTTGCTTTTGTTTCTTATAACTACAACAATAAACAACATTGTATTAGCAGAACCAGTTCATGATGCAAGAGTAATTATTGTTGGGTCAGGAGCAGCAGGTATAGCCGCTGCGTCAAAATTACTTCAAAATGGCTTTACTGATGTCAAAATTATTGAAGCTGAGAACCGAATTGGTGGTCGGCTTTGGGCAGTTAAAATCGGTGAGATTGTTTATTAATTATTGTATTTTTTATTTCTTCATTTTTTGTTATTTAGATAATTTATTATTACTTTTGTTTTTGCAAAATATTTAATTTTAAAAATGATGCATAGAAGTATACGATAACAAATCATGAGATAATGTTGCTACCTGGCGGCAATAATAAATATAAGGACAATAATAAATTATTGAGGTTTTCCGAAGATCCTGAGAAGTTTTTAGACTTGCGTTAAGAGAAATAAGCTAAAATGTAAAAAATTTATTTTTTCAATTGAAAAAAATAAAATTCACTGAAAAAAAAAAATTAACTTGAATCAAGAGAAAAATTCTTGAACTAAGAAAATAATTTTGAAGAGTTTCATTGTCTTAAATCAAGACGAAAAATTCTTAAATTAAGTAAAATTTATACTCAAATCAAGAAAAATTTCTTAATTTAAGAACTTTTTTACTCAAATCAAGAAAATGAAATTCTTCAAATTTATCTACTTGATTCAAGTAAATTTTTTTTCTGTGTAGAAATCAAAAAATAATGCTCTAAAAAAATTTGACGACTCGCAGAAAATGTCGACGTTTAATATAATTTATAAAAAATTCAAAGGTGATGATTTGAATAATTTTTTTGTATTTCTTTTCAAAAAGCACATCCAATGAGCGTGTTCAGCCGAACTAAGTCCTGAGTAAACTTAGTTAGCCTAAGTATAGTCAAAGCATTTCCCGCTATACATATATCTATCTACTATACTATACATATATTACTAAGTTTACTCAAGACTTAGTCTTGAGGAGCACAGGTCCTACTAGTAACTAATTATTGAATATATTTCTTCCGTAGGTGATTATATGATGGATATGGGAGGCCAATGGGTACACGGTGAAGAAGATAACGTTTCTTTCGAACTAGCCTGGCCTTTAGGACTCCTTGAACACTTTAATTACAGCCATGTTTTTACCACAAGATTCTTCAATTCTTCTGGTGAACAATTGCTTCCAGAAGTACTCAGCAATATAACTTATTTTTATTTTAATCTAACGGAAAATTCTGATGTTAATGATATTGCAAAAGCTGAATCTTATGGAGATTTCATAATAGAAAAGTATGTTTTTTTCTTCTTTTAATATTACACTGAAAATTTTCAATTGATTTTTTACTTTGCAGTATGCTAAAAAATATGACAAAAAAAATGTAACATAGTTAAATAAATTAGTGCCCAAACTGCAAACTAACACCTGCGCTACTAAAACTTTTCAATAGATAAACATGAAAATTTATTTATTTTTCTTTTGGACAACACTTGATCTGGACTATGATACCATGATAAAATTTTTCAAGATCATAGAATGTGCTTATTGATTACGATGATTTTTTTTTTTATTAATTTTCTATTCTTCAGTATTATTCAGAGTTTTCTCATCTAGAATATAAAGCTACAACGATAGCTTGTGATAAACTTACATTCGAAATATTTTATTGTGTCAGTCACCCATTCAGCTTCTAATCATGTTAAATGCTACTTAACTCTAACGATCGCTAAGTATTTAGCGACAACTTCAGTCTGTTAGCTCGAAGACATACTATAAACTAATTTACAACCTTCTCAAAGACAAAATGAATAAGACCGAGAACTGTGACATGTGTCTAGGCTTACAAGCATACGTATTTTCTAATTATATTTTGATTATATTTTTTTAGAATGGAAGAATACTTCAAAAGATTGCCAGAGGTTACAGATGACATGAAGAATTCGATTTTGTATCTTTTTAACTTGGTACAAGGATCTTCTGATGGCTCTGATGATTGGAGGAAACTTTCACCTAAGATGCCAAGAGATTACCCAGTTTGTAAAGGCGATTTGTCGATTAATTGGAAAGAGCGCACTTATACTACAATATTGGATATACTGATGGTAAATTATAGTTTTGGTTTGTTAATATATCTTCTTACGTTTTTAATATATTAACATATCTTATAAGTTCTTAAAATTTACATTTGTGGTGGTAGTTATCTTTAAATATGACTCAAGAAGGAATGTTTTTATTTTTTAATTCTAGAAGAAAATGTATAACATTATTTTTGACTGAAATAAAATCAGCGATAATTCATGTTTATAAATTTATTAATCTTGCAGAAGAAATATCCGAATCCGACAGAAGAACTAGCAGTTTTGAATAATACGATTTTAAATTCAAAAGTTGTTAAAATAAATTATGATTCATCAGATGCACCAGTTGAAATAACTACTGAAGAGGGTAAAAAATATTTAGCTGATCATATTATTGTAACGCCGTCTTTAGGAGTTTTAAAAGCTGATTATGAAAAATTGTTCAATCCGCCTTTACCAGATAAAAAAATTAATGCTATTCAAGTAAGTTATTATCATTATTATTGGCTATAGATTATTATGGTCATAGATTATCGTACATTGCTAAATAAAAAGTTTTTTTCTTATGGAAAAAATAAAAATATTAGTAGTAATGTTGAATAAAATTTTTGAGAAAACTAGATTTTTTTAGGTTAAAAAATGTGAATTTTATACATTTAAAAATATGTCAGCTAAAGATTAATAGGGTAAATGTACCAAAAGTTGACCGATCAAAATTTTTAGCTACTCAATTTCGTGTAAATTTGTTACTATAGTCTAAAAAAAAATTATTAGAAGTTTATATTATCTATTAATGACTAAATTTTAGATATGTGATGTTTTTTATTTTAATTATTATCAAAATTACATGAAAATTTACTTAAAGAATAGGTAACAAGAAAACACCAGTATTTGGCCGGCGTGAACCAATAGTTGACCGCTAATGTTTCAATAGTTGACCGATTAAAAAATATTATTATTTTTCTGGCTAAATTCAGTTTTTGACATGTAATCTGGATTTTTTTTGTATTCATTTCGTTTATTCACTTACAAAGATATGTATTGTTGTTAAAAATAATTTTTTAGTTAATAATAAACGAAATAGCGGTGAATAAATAATACAATCGTAAATTAAATTGCACATCCAGTAATGACTAGAATGAAACATTCAAAAATCAAACACACTTGGATATAACAATTTTTTAAACATAAAATTATTTATAAAAATTTTTAATAAGTATAAAAATTTTAACATATTTTTTTCAGCGCGAATAATTATTCTGTATCACTTTCATCAGAATCTTCAAATTCTTCTTGGTTTTTTTCGGTTTTTTTTTACCGTTAAATATACTTGCCGATCACAGTATTAAAAACAATGTATACTAAATAAAGATGTTATTTATTATAACATTATAATTAATTTTATCATCACATTTTTTTATAATTATTTTTTTAAATTAGTGACTAAGTATAGGTATGATAACTTTATTCAACATGAGTCCATTTAATATTGAGGTTAGAAAGCTACAAATGGACGCCCTGGTTAAAAATATTGATTGAAAAGGATTAAAAATGATGAAATTTGAATACTTTTGAATACTTTCAATTCTTTTTCATGTATATATAGATATACAGTTTACATGAGGTGACTGATTTCCAATAATTTTAATCAATTTTTTAATCAGGGCGTGCGGTCGTCTATTGGAGCTCTATGAAAACATGTGTTCCAGTTTATGACCGAAGTTTGATTTTGATGAGACAATGGTGTATTTTTGTTCAAGTGTCTGACCGGTGGATAAATGTATACTAAAATAATTATTTTTGCAATAATATGTTACTTTATTTATTTCGTAGTTAATAACGATTATTACAAAACTTAATTTAATCACATTAATCCAATAGAAATTATTTTATTAAATAAAATATATACTCACTTTTGAAAGCATTACTATAATATCTGACCGATTTAAGTAAAATCGCGCTGTGAAAAATTTTTATGAATTATTTTCAACATTATCGGGTTCGTATATTACTATTTGTAGCTGTTAATTACGATTGTTATTAGTTTAGCTTCGTTAAAAAATTATTCTTGTGTCTGAATAATTTTTATTTAATAAAAATTGTTCGATGATTATATATTATCGGTCAACTACTGGTGCTCGGTCAACTACTGGTACATTTACCCTACTAAATTTGTAACAAATTTAAAGAAATATCATTATTTGATATCGTAAAAATTGTTATATCCATCGATTACAATAACTTAGTTAATGGTCAAATATAATCTTGTTTACGTCATAGATAACCTAATGGTTATTTTATTGACCATTGACGAGGACAGATGGCGCCACAGTAGAACTTTCTCGCATGTGCTTGTGCATAGGGTAGTTTCAATATATAGGAATTGACAACAGGGAATCCTCAAGGCGGTCCAACAAGTCATGGTTGGAAACCTGTAAAGGCTCGACGATGCGATTGACGTCTTCAATTACGAGTAAATGGAGTACTCTAACGAATTGAACTCAACAGCCTCGGGGAGATGGGCCCTTACCGGGGAAGAAGTAATGCAACTTCCATACCGTTAAGGGGTGTGCTTTGAATGGCTTTACAGTGATGTATCGCCGTCGGCATATGAGTAATTACCATCTCGTTCCTCGTCCCGTGAGGAATCCTTTTGTCATTTTCAATTATTAACTTATTCCTTAATCAATTGATTTTTTTTTTCAATGTATTTATTAAGGCTTTACTTTTTAGCCAGTTAATTCAGTTAAAAAAGTTAGCTTCATTAATTAACTAGCTAACCGACCGGCGTAGCTGATTGACCCGGTTAATTACATTATCCAGACTAACGGTTTAACAATTTTATTACGATTCTTACAATTCGGTAATTTTTGACGAGGTATATCTCGATGAAAAATGAACGTAGAGACTGATAGAAAAAAAAAGGCAAAACAAAAACTGTTAAATTTAAGGAGCAATCCTTAGAGCTAAAAACTTTTTTTTTTAAGGATTGTAATATAATTGCATAACATTAATTTATTATTAAATTTTAAATTTAATCTCTATGAAGTTTTCAATATTATTGAATCAAACTAATTCTATTAGCCGGTTAAGCCGTTAGCTCAAAAGTTAAAGGCTTAATTAATACGTTGAAGAAAAAAAAATTAATTAATTAAGAAAAAAGTTGATGACTAAGTGAATGATTGAAAATGACAAAAGAATTCCTCACGGAACGAGGAACGAGATGGTAATTACTCATGTGTTGACGACGATACATTACTGCAAAGCCATTCAAAGCACACCCCTTAACGGTATGAAAGATGCATTACTTCTTCCCCGGTAAGGGCCGATCTCTGCGAGGCTGTTGAGTTCAATTCGTTAGACTACTCCATTTACTCGTAATTGAAGACGTCAATCGCATCGTCGAGCCTTTACAGGTTTCCAACCATGACTTGTTGGTCCGCCTTGAGGGTCCCCGTTGTCAATTCCTATATACAGAGTGTCTCAGAAGTAACGGACGCCATTGTAGCATCTGATAAACAAAATAATTCTGAGACGAAAAGTCTTTAGATATTTTTTAATCAGACGCATAGATAATTAATTATTAATTAAAATAACGTCCTTTTATGCGTTAGAGAGAGAGCACTAGTGTCAAGTCCAGTGCGTTCCAACGAAGACGCTTGCACGTGTGAATGTGTAAGTAAATATGTGTGACTACGTTAGCTATAGAATCTAGTTAGTCATACAGTTAGTTGTGTCTTTGTTTGGCACGCACTTTACTGGACACTGGCGCTCTTTCTTTAACAAATAATGAGACGTCATTTTTAATTAATAATTAATTATCTATGAGGTTAATTAAAAAATGGCTAAGAACTTTTCGTCTCAGAATTATTTTTTTCATCAGATGCTACAATGGCGTCCGTGACTTTTGGGACACCCTGTATTGAACCTACCCTATGCATAAGCACATGCGAGAAAGCTCGAGCGTGGTGACATCTGTCTTTGTTAATGGTCAATACAATAACCATTAGATTGTGCAATGTTTGCTTAAGCAATTATTCACATGCTTCTGAAATTATATTATTTAATAATGTATATTTATTTACGTAAACAATATATATCGGTCATTCTATACCAAATACAGCCTGTTAAAAATTATTAAAGAAAACAGAAATATTATTTGTTTTTTTCAATATTTGAGAGACGTATCTTCATATTATAATTTTCATTCATCAAGTACCGTTTTTAAATTCGAATTTTGGTGATTGTACCTGTGAAGTTGAGTGTGTTCAGCCGAACTTACTTAGTTAATGGTCAAATGTAATCTTGTTTACGTCATAGATGATCTTAATTGCTAAATATGAGGTTTTTTTCATAAATAGAAACAAAAAATTATGTATTTTAATATGACTAGAAAATTAATAAATCTTCGATAAAATTAAACAACACCCGAATCGAAAAAATGAACTTACATGAGCTTAAATAAATTGTTTTAGTATAGCAGTTAAGTTTATTTAAGTTAATTTTTTCAACTCGGGCAGTATTTCGGTTGTCGACAGTTCTCTTTCGAAAAACATTAACTAGGCTTAATGTATATAGAATAAGCGAAAGGAAATTTAGTATAGACCGGATAGCTCAAATGGTAGAGTAGCCGACATGTCTTTGGAAGGTTCTGAGTTCGAATCCCAGTCCGAACTATCTAATAATTTTTTCTCGCATAATCTATAAACTCACATTAAGATGATCCTCTCCACATTCCTTTCTCAATCCTTTCCTACCAATATCCTGTTACGTGAATGTGGAACGCTTCACGTAATAATTACCGTAACTCCTATTCTTTCCCGCTTCACAGCATTATTTATATTTGTAAAAAATGTGGAACGCTTTTTCCTGTCTATGGTGAGTTTTTCTATATACATTAAGCCACACCGTCCATCTTACGGCAAGCATTTTTACAAATATAAATAATGCTGTGAAGCGGGAAAGAATAGGAGTTACGATAATTATTACGTGAAGCGTTCCACATTCACGGAACAGGATATTGGTAGGAAAGGATGGAGAAAGGAATGTGGAGAGGATCATCTTAATGTAAGTTTATAGAATATGCGAGAAAAAAAAATTATTAGATAGCTCGGACTGGGATTCGAACCCAGAACCTTCCGAAGACATGTCGGCTACTCTACCATTTGAGCTATCCGGTCTATTCTAAATTTCCTTTCGCTCATTCTATATACATTTTAAGCCACACCGTCCATCTTACGGTAAACATTTTTACAAATATAAATAATGCTGTGAAGCGAGAAATAACCGTCCAAAAATTAGATTTTGGACTTGTTTTTTCGAATTTTATGCATTTTTATTACTCTTAGTAATTACTTGAATGTTTTTTCTTATCAAAATTTTTCTTACTGAAAATATCTTCTATTTATGAATTAAATTTTTTTTTCTAATTTAGAAAATGCACTTTTTTGTAATATGTAAATTTGAAAATAGTCGAAGAAATTCCAACAAATATTTATTAAATAAATAAATAGCAGATCAAGAACAGAATCAACAGTTCGGTGACGTTAAAAAAATAAAATTTTAATGATTTAAAATCTACAAAAATTTCTTTTTTATTATTTTCATAATTCACAAGTTTTCAATTATTTCATTGATTTTAAATTATTATTCTTTCTTTTATTGTTGAAAATAGAATCTCGAAATGGGACATGTAGCAAAAATTTATCTGTACTACGAAGATCCATGGTGGCATGATGAAATTTTTGTAAAATTTATACTTTGGAATGATGAAAAAAGGAAACAAATGGAGGCTGATGTAAATTTAAATAATCTTTTCTAAGTATAAAAAAAATGAAAAATTAGTTTAATTTGTAATTATCAATAGAGTGTAATTTCAGCCGGCGAAAAGATGGTTGTTAGGATATTACACGGCAGTGGAAGTTGAGCATAAACCAAAAGTTTTATGTCTGTGGATGACAGGCCCATATGTAACAGAAATGGAACAAGTACCAGAAGAAGAATTCAATAACAAAACACTGCATTTTGTTAATCAATTTTTCGGAAAGTCGTACAATTTAACGCAGCCTTCTATTATAAAGAGGTACTTAATAACTTCGCTTGTTGTAAGTTAGCAAATGATTCATTAAGGAGGTTCGAGCGTAATTTATGAGTCAAAATAATGTCTGGTGGACACATGACTCAGTCTGGTGTAAACTAATTTTTCTTCTATTTTTTCTTGCACACGACTGAGTCTGGTGCAGAACACGAACCAGTCGGGTTTTAATCTTTCCGTGCGAATGGCGCCAACCGAGATGAAATCGGTCACACACACACACACACACACACACACACATCTGATGAGAACTCGATTTTTGAAAAACGGGCTAAAACCAATAACTTCCCGATTTTTGATAATTTTCAATTTTCTTAGCGGGAAGTTAAAAATTAGACGGGGTCTAGGGGCGAAGCTCCCCAGTTGAAAAATTAATGTCGTTACATATGAATGATGATGATGATGATGATTATGTGATGATGATGGTGTTGTTGATGATGATGATGATGATGATGATGATGATGATGATGATGATGATGATGATGATGATGGTGATGATGATAATGGTGGTGGTGATGATGATGATAATGATAGTGATGATGATGATAATTATGGTGATGATGATGATGATGATGATTATGTAATGATAATGTTATTGATGATGATGATGATGATGATATGACGACGATGATGATGATGATGATGATATATCCGGCCATTATTTCCGCGACACTATATCCGCGTGACATAAAACCACGCGTTATATATTAAATTTGAGTGAATGTTAATAGTTGAGAATATCAGCATTTCTGACGGATCTTCTATCCGTCTGGTTTTTCTGAAAGTACAGTTTCTGACGAACAGAAACGTACTATAGAAGTAGATTTACAAGCATGTTTGCACAACAATCACATGCTTGTAAAGGTGGACCATTTCGTGAACTCCACCGTCCATCTTACGGCAACAAATAAATATTAAGAACGTCGCAGATATTGTGGCTTGAAGATATTAAGTCACGGATATAATGTCGCTCGGATATAATGACCATGGATTCTATGACATAGAACAAAGTAGGAAATTATTTTTAACATTAGATTCGCTTGAACCTTCTTAATCATGTATAAGAAAATTTCTTAGAACAATGTGGAACACAAATGACAACTTCCGTGGAACGTATAGTTATCGGAGTATAACTTCAGATTCGAAAAACGCACAAAATAAAGATCTAGCTGAGCCGATAATGAAAAATGATAGACCGGTAAGTGATTAAGTTAAATTATTTATCTGAAAGTTATCTTAATAAATAAATTTATGTTTTAGGTGGTTTTATTCGCTGGAGAAGCTACAGATGAACATTTTTCAACTGTACATGGAGCTATTCATTCAGGGTGGAGAGAAGCTGATCGATTAATTAAATTATATTAAATTTAATAGAATTATACTTTTTGATATTAATAAAAAATTTATGTAGCTCAATAAAAAATGCTCTTGAATAATATAAAAAATATATAAATTTATTTTTTTTTAATATTTTTTATATGAATAAAAAACGGGGGACCAGAGCTCCTCCAAAACGTTGGTTTTATAGTTTATCAACTAATTAGATAGTAGTTTAATTAATTGATGAATTTCTTTATTCACTTTTTAAGGAATTTAGGGTAAAGTAACCAGTACCCAGCCCCTTTTTCATATATTAGTCAATTAATAAGTAACAATGATATATTAATTAAAAAAAAATATTGTAAAATTAAGCACCATATTTAAGGAGGTCCTTTCGCCGCCAATGTAAAATAAAAAATATTAGATTATGAGTAAATTTAATTTTTTTCTAATAGTTAAGGTCCTTATTTATCTTATAGTGAGGTTTAAATTATACTTTACCGGACAAATTTTTGAAAAAATAAAATTTTTAAATGTTAGTATTTGTTCAGAGTCTTACGAGAAAATCAGACGTTTGCAGTATTTCTCGAATTATACTATCAGTCATGGATTAGATGAAGTAAAAAAAAACTAAAAATCAGATTTTCGAAATATTCAGGTTTCTTTTTTTGCAATAAAATATATCAGTTACCGAGATATTTATTGAGAAATTAATATTTAAAAATCACAAAAAATTCTCAAGTTACCTACAATAAAATGGAGTCAAAAGATTTGGCAACGTTGCGTAGCGCGCGAGCTTCAGACCATTCAATAAATTCTGTTACGTGTGAGCCTACACCTGGTTATTTACCTGTCACGTAAACAGACCTCCGGACTAGCTCAGCGTCTCACTGAAAAATATTTAGATGTTGATAAAAGGGTGGGTCGCTCAGTGAATGAAGAATACTCGTGAATTACGGTACTAATTGTTTATTGGGCGTCCCCAAAGCATGGGAGTTGCCCGAAATGGCCCTGAGAGTCTCTTTTACAAACTAATTCTATTTATGAAAGCAAATCTAATCCAGTACAATAATCCATTTGATGCAATACTTTTGATTCTATAACTAAGAGAGAGATGGGACAGCAACGAGAATGAGAGTCTTAGGAGACAATTAATCACGATGCAAGACAGTTCGGACTCGACATAGATTCGGACAGACTAAACGACTGACTGACTTCAAGTGGCCGCTCCTCCTGGAGGTCCCAGGTTTATGTAACCTCGGTCGCGGATGCCGCCAAACACCTGTATCACTGCGCGGAACTTGTATTATTCCGCGGTTGAACTCAGATTATTCCACCCTTAGGAACTAGGTGGTTATTGTCAAGTTCCCTAGTCAGCAGAAAATGGTATCAAGGCGCCGAAAGCGGTTCCCTGTGCTAGAGTACCTGTTCGCTGGGTTCCCATGAGAAAGCGTCTCCTCAGCAACACGTGCAAGCAGCGATTCTCGGTAACCAGAGTCAGGCTAGAAATACAACGGAAATTCGGTGTCTAATTCAGGTGGGCAAGTTGGCCCATCGATTTATAGAAAATATATATAGAATATCATAATATTGACGGGAGGGTAGGCCCACCCGTCACAAATTCAAACTACCCTCGCGGTTTCGGAATCACTGTAAAATCACAGTGAAATTTTAGTGAGATTATAGTAAAAAGATAGTGCGACCATGATGAAATTACGGTGAAATCACCATAATTTTGTGCCATTCGGTTACTGTAGTTTTATGGTCATCTCACAGTGGTAATGCTGTGAGTTTAGAGTGGTACCACTGTTAATTTACAATGAATCCACAGTGAATCTACGGTGAATTCACAATGAATCCACAGTGAATTTATGGTGAATTCACAATGAATCCACAGTGAATTTATGGTGAATTCACAGTGAATTCACCGGGGTAAAAATAATTGTATATAATTATTTCCATGAAAAAAAAAAATATCTGTCGGGAGCAGGAATCGAACCGCGAACCTCATACTCGGAAGACTGACTTGCTACCAATTGACCTAAGAGAACATCGCGAGAAAATATGTTCGTGTGAACTACAAGTCCTGCATATGTTATATAAATGACTATTTTTTTTTTCGTTACATATAATTATATAAGAATCATAAATAATTTTTCGAAATTGCAAAAACCATCTCATATTATTACATATAATTATATATTAATCATATATAATTATTCGAAATCGCAAAAACCATTACATATAATTATGTATAATTATACATGATTATATATAGTTATATATAATTATACATGATTATATATAATCACAAACACCATTATACATAATTATATTTAAATTAGATGTAATTATATATTAATCATATACAATTTTCTTACCCCGGACCCAATGAGTTCACAGTGAAATTACTATGAATTCACAGTGAAACTCTATCATGAACTAACGGTGTTACAACTATCAGATCATTCTGAAGTCACGGTTAAATCATGGTAAAACGACGGTGAAATCACAGTGAAATTACTATGAATTCACTGTGGAACTATTGTGAACTCACGGTGTTATCTCTGTGAGACTACCATGAATCTACAGTGATACCACCACTAAACCATAGTGACGAAATGGCACAAAATCACTGTGAATTCACTATGAAATTACCGTGAACCCACAATAGATTTACGGTGAAGACGATTTCACTGTGAATTCACTGTGATTTCATAGTAATTCCGAAACTGCGAGGGTAAACTTTAACGCGCTTATGTTTTTCATGCATACTTATTAGTTAATTTATTGTTAACAAATTTTCATAATTCATAATTGAAAAATAAAACAATAATTAAAAAATACTAGCATTCCTGCCATGAGACATTAGAATGTTATGGTTTTGTGACTAAACATTTTTAATTAATTTATTTATTTACGCTGACTGCAAAAAGTTAAACACGGTTAAGGTTATATTGTGCAAATAAAAATGTAAACAACCGAAATAAAGCGTTGCCAAATCACGGACAGGTTACTAACAGCTGATTTACTACAGTCAAATTAATTTTTGTATTTAACTATTTTTTTTTTTTAATTTTCAAAATTTCAACAATTAATGCCTCATATACAATTTATTTTTTAATTTTAGGAATTTTTATGGGTTTTGTATTTTAATTTATTGAAAATTTACTACTACAGTTGTTATGACTCAACTGGAGCGAAAGGACTTCCTTAAAGTACTCAAAATCCGAACAAAAACAGTTTCACTGTAAAAAAGTCGCGCCAAGTCCACGTTCATAAGACTATTAGGAAAAAAAAATTTTTTTTTTTCTTTAAAAAAAGATACAAAATAAAAAAATCCAAGTAACCGATATGATTGTTTATGATTTTCGGAAATTAAAAAAAATTTTATTGTAAATTTAAAAATTAAAAAAAAATTTTAGAACGTATTTAGTGTGCGTGGTTGCAAAATATTTTACTTTTAATGAAATTCGTAAAATCTATTTACTAGGACTTTAAAAAAATTGAAATACACAATGACGCACACCAAGTACGTTCTAAAACTTTTTTTTTAATTTTTAAATTTACAATAAGATTTTTTTTAATTTCCGAAAATCATAAACAATCATATCGGTTACTTGGATTTTTTAATTTTGTATCTTTTTGTAAAGAAAAAAAAAAATTTTTTTTTCCTAATAGTCTTATGAACGTGGACTTGGCGCGACTTTTTTACAGTGAAACTATTTTTGTTCGGATTTTAGTATTTTTTGTAATTATAATGAAAATTTACAATTGGTACCAACTTAAATCTCGTGTTGACTGCATTTTTTACTGCAAACTATCCCCTTGAAGCTACAGTTTATGTAGATGTAATTCCAGTGCACCCTGGCGGCCGTACATGTAAGCTGTGAATTACTTTTTTTAACTGTAGTTGCTTATCTATAGGAGGATTACTACACATTTTTATTTTATCTAGTCTGTGGCGCTGAACTTTCTCCATCAAAAAACAGTCAGGATCGAAATTTGTGAGCGAGCTATAGTATGTGCTGATAAAATTTAATAATTTCAAGTGAATAAATTGTTATAAGTGAATATAATTAATTAATACGGTGAAATAAATTATGAATTACTGTTATGATAAACAAATTGGGTAAAAAAAGTACCGTAGAATTAAATAAAATTTCGCAGCCTCAAAAAACCGTTCTGCTTACAGTAAACATAGTCGGTAGTCTGGCGCTCCGTTTACAACGGATTTGAACGGAACTTGGCGCCAGATTCTACCGAATCTGTGAATAAATATTACAATTCTAAATAATAGTGTTGTTCATGAAAATCAAATATTAGCACTAGTAGGTCTCGTCATAACCAACAACAATCGCCATCTTGCTAATTTTTTGTTTACATTCAGTCACGGAAACTGGTTTAATAAACATCCAACGGAATATTTTTTAAAAAGGTGAGCTGTATTATATTTAAAATACTCTAATTTAATAAAATTAATCATAATTTATAATATTTATTATAAAATAGTCTTAAAAATATAGGGGCTGAGTATAGGCTTTTGTTTATGTCATTTATCCTATTCACAGCCGGGGGCTGGAAATTAAGATTTTATCGTTTAACCTATACTCGGCCCTTTTATAAATTTCTTATTTAAATAATTGATAATAATTTTTAAATGTTATGTAACTCGACTGAATAACAATAGTATATTACACTACAAGGGCAGAAAGTTGAGATTCCTGCACTGCGCGCAATGATGCCCGAGGCGAAGCCGAGGGCATCATGTCGCGCAGTTCAGGGCTCTCAAATTTCTGCCCATGTACACGGAAAAAAAATCCTATGAAAAATTACTATAGTAACATCGTAATCTAGGACTAGACTTTCAGTATCTCGATTTTTACGATGCTGCCGTCTACAGAATACAATTTGAATTATTGAAAATTACGATGTTATTTAGTAAATTTTTTTTCCGTAAGAGCAAGTGAATAAGGACGCATACTATATGTTTTAATAAAAGAGAGACAGAGTCTAATAGTTTGCGACGCCACCACCGAAAGATGACCAACTACTGTATCGAGGGTCTTATTATGTGACTGAACAGAAACTTTAAATATTCCCTCCGATAGCGTGAGGGGATAAACCTTGGACTTGAGGCGGAGAGGACATCGGGTTCGATTCCTGAATGATACAGAATTATTTTTTCGGTGACCTAAACTTCTTTTTAATTTGAGTGACAGAAATTTACGATGTTTCATCGTATAAATTACGATGTTTGAGTTCTGGCCCTGCACTGCAATGTCCTATACTAAAAATTACGATGTTTGCATTGTAATTTTTCATACAATTTTCTTTTCGTGTAGTGTATACTAGTTTTCTTGTTATCCGGTCAAAAGTACGCAAAAAATTGCGTTGAAAAAAATTGATGCCTGCTCCCGACATTTGCGGCTCGAGCGAAGCGAGTGCTGCTGGTCGGGGGGCAGGCATCAAATACACCTGCCAATAAAGATACTAATTTATAATCTATCATATTACTACTTTCTTTTGAGAAAAGATCTTAATTTAATTATAGTATATTACATACCTAGGCCAGTAAAATAATAAAAGTCTCAGATCACATGTATTTGTTGGCCGAGGTGAAGCCGAGGTTGACAAACATGTGATCTGAGGCTTTACTTTTTACTGGCCAAGGTATGTATACTATTTTTCTGCTCGACGTAGCCGGAATGTGGCAACTTTGTTTAGCGCAGCGGCCAGAAAGTTGTCACTTTCCGACCGGAGGGCAGAAAAATAAATTTAAAGTTATAAATATATTATAAATTAACTCTGATTTTAAGAATAAAAAAAAAAAACAGAAAAATGAAATAATAATCGTAAAATGTATAGAAAAAAAAATTAAGAAAAAAATCTGTTTGTGTGTTTTTTCAAATAATTATTTGTTCAATAATGAATTTATTTATTTGAGAATATTTATCAGGATAAAAAATATTTCCCGTTTTTTTTTTTTGGTAATTTAAATATTAAACAAGTCTCATTTCATTCAAATAAATATTTATTTTCTATAATTAACTTAGTTTCAACCTAAAATCATTGACACATAACAACACAAATGAAAATTAAATTAGCCGACATTTTAAACTTTTTATAATTTATTTTATTAGGTTGGCAATAGCCTAATCGGCTCGGTACCTGCATTTCGAAAGAGTGGGACCAGGGTTCGATTCCGGCGCGCACCAATATTTTTCAATGATTATAAACTAAGAATATGTGCGTTTCATTGCCAGCCTCTGTACCGGTCGGGTTTTCTGTGGTTTTCCCGTATAGTTATGGAGGTAAAATGTCATTATAGAAGTACCTCCATACTATTTAAGACCGTAATGCAAATGCAGGTACTGATTATAACGCGTAAGTCGGCCACAGTCGCAGCACATGTGTGTCGGGCATGAAAGAAAAAAATCCCGACATGCAAAGGGGTTGGGGACGAAAAAGTGGTTGAGAGTTATAATGACGGGGTTGAGAGATTATATTGTGGAGAAAAAAGTGGAGAGACAATAATTCCCCACCCTCCCTTGTAAAACACTCTACAGTGATACAAGTAAAACCATCCTCAATTATAACCTCAATAATTTATTTTATTGATAAATAATCTTTAAAAAATTAAAACAAAAATTTTCACTTGTAGAAAATTTCAAAAACTATACGTGGAATTTTTTAAATAGTATATTACACACCTGTGGCAAGAAAATGAGAAATGTCTCAGAACACATATATGTTGCCCGAGGCGAAGCCGAGGTCGACATATATGTGGTCTGAGATATTTATTATTTTCCTGCCATAGGTTTGTATACTATTTTTCTGTCCGACAGAGGCGGAAAGCGGCAATTTCGTTTAGCGCAGCGGGCCGAAAGTTGCCACTTTCCGCCTGGAGGGCAGAAAAATAGTTTTTTAGTTCTAGTTTCTAATTAATAAAAAAATCAAAAATTGTTGAGTGTCGGTTAACTTAATTTTTATACAAAACAGATTCATTCATAACAATCACAAGTAAAGTTAAGCTTATAAACATAAGTTCTAGAGTGAGCGCGACTACCGACTTTCGGGCTTTCTGCCGCCTCGAGTCTCGTTGTCAGTGCATGTGTTACTTCCCCACCTGCATTCGCAGATGTCTCTGATAGCAAATACGCGCGCTAATTTAATCACTAATTTGCAATGCAAATATACAATAATTTCATAAAATATTCTTTTTTTATAAATAATAATGTAAAATGATAACTAAAGAATTCCAAATGTAAAATATTAAACATTAAATATGAGAAATAGAAAATGATAAGAAAAGGTGAAACTCAGGCAACACTTGAGTTAACAAAATATTTTTAAGTTTACATTAACATTTTCTCACGAAGAATATTAATGGAAAATCTAGCTTGATAAAAATGATTCATTGTAAGGCAACTAGCGTTGAGTACATAAGGTCTATTCAAGAACATTCGAGAAATGTTCTAAATAAATAAATGATAACGAACGCCTGCGTGTCCTGGACTCTGGAGTTGAAAACTTGTTCATTATTTATATAGCAATAGCTACCAAAAAAAAAAAAATTAATAGACACATTTTTTAAACTTTTATAAGAGATTTTATGAAAACTCAAGTCTCCGAAAAATTAGTTAATTAACAATTAAATAACTTAAACAAAAATTAAGCTAAAAATTTTTTTTTAGCGGGGCTATATTCCTTCAATTGTCTAGATGATACTATAATTTATTCAGATTTTTAAATTAATATTGAATGTTATAAAAAAATTATTTTGTGTTGCATACTTTGCTTAGCGGCAACGTCTAGGCACCGAAACGACCGTGCGGAGCCCAATTTTCAACGTTAAATTAAAATTATAAATAATGGAGCTACAACTCCGGGAGTCGAGACTTATTTTACTAAAATTTTCTCTTCTTTTAGGATCTTTTTTTCAAATTTCAGATATCTTTAATATTTTTGAAGTTATAACTACAAAATGGAGACTACCTTTTTTTCTCTTCGTTTTTTGTTTATAACAAATGAAATTTTTAATGGCGGATAAATTAAAAAATTCCTCTATCTCAGAATTAAATTCTGTATCCAATGCACCAATCGCCATATTTTTAAGAAAATCGGATTGATTTTTCGCGGAAAACTCACTTCTCGACTAGACTACTACAAAAATGGCGGATCATGTTCTTCCGGTCCACTTTTTGGATATTATTATTATTATTGTCAGTGCTGCCACATTTGAGAAATCAATTTCATTTTCTACAGTTGCAACTCTCTTTTCCTCCGGAGACAAAATTGGGCATGGTGGGGGCCCAGAGTGAGCAGCCCTGGTTGTACGCTCGAAGATCGACTGCCCAGTGCCTAAAATGAAACTGACGAAGGCCGGTACACAAGGTTTCTGCACGAACACGAGTATATCAAAATGCACTGTTACAATAGTATATTACACACCTAGGGAAGTAAAGTAAGAAATGTCTCAGATCACATGTAATTGTTGTGATCTGAGGCTTTCTTATTTACTTCCCAAGGAGTGTATACTATTTTTTTGTCCGACGAAGGCGGAAAGCGGCAACTTAGTTTAGCGCAGCGGGACGAAAGTTGCCACTTTCCGCCCGAAGGGCAAATAGTATATTACACACCTAGGGAAGTAAAGTAAGAAATGTCTCAGATCACATGTAATTGTTGTGATCTGAGGCTTTCTTATTTACTTCCCGTGGAGTGTATACTATTTTTTTGTCCGACGAAGGCGGAAAGCGGCAACTTTGTTTAGCGCAGCGGGACGAAAGTTGCCACTTTCCGCCCGGAGGGCAAAAAGTATATTTTTTCTCCTGCCTAAGCCGAAAGTTCAAATACCTTCCGCTTGCAGCCGGAATAAAGCAGCAGTTTCTATCCTCGGAATAAATGAACGCGCACGCGCAATAGTGCCTACATCGGCTCTCACGCATTGTACGTTCTTCTCTTTAACACATACTTTTTCCGTCAGCACTTCATGTTGCGTCATTAGTGCAATATACTATAATTATAATAAAAATAATGTAATTTAGTGATAATGTGATTTATGATCATGTTTAGTGATAATTTAGTGATAATTTTATAGTTTGAAAATTTCAAAAATTATCATATTGTATAAAAAGGTTGATTTACATAAAATATGTTAAATCACCAAGTCACTAGAATTATTCTTATATTAAAATTATCATCTAATATTATTATTAAGATTATCCATAATTATTATGAAATGAATACTTATAATTACTATTAATATTTATCAATATGAATATTTGAAGTTATAACACAAAATTAATTTTTTTAATATCTTTACTTAAATAATAATTTTAAATTATTAGTTATGATAATTTTAAATTAAGTCACTAAAATTATTCTTATATTAAAATTATCATCTAATATTATCATTAAGATTATCCATAATTATTATTAAATGAATGCTTATAATTACTATTAATATTTATCAAAATGATTATTTAAAGTTATAATAAAAATTATTCTGTTATTTTCATAACACTAATTATTTTTTTAATATCTTTACTTAAATAATAATTTTAAATTGTATTTTTCTTGAATGGGGGCTCCGCCCCACCTCGGGGCTTTGCCCCTAGACCCCTTCCATGATTACCTACGATGCTATTGCATTAAAAGATTCGCGAACTTTCGGCTTGGCAGGAGAAAAAATAGTATGTATGACACGGGACGAAAGTACTACATCCTCACCCGCGTGTTTGCCACCCTCGCCTTCGGCTCGGGTGTCAATCACACACGCGGGACAGAATGTAGTACTTTCGTCCCTTGTGGCACAATATACTATATATATAATCTTTTTTACCCGGGTATAGTTACAGTGATCCGATCACCCCGAAATTTTAATACAATACATGTAGACGTATGTACTTTCAAAAGTTATAAAAAAATTAATAAATTTTTTTTGAAAGTTACACACCAGAAGGACCCTTTAATAATATTATTATTGATTTTGTTGTAAATGAGTTTTGATTTTTTATTTAATCTAGAAGAAATGTATTCATATTTTTTTTCTCCTATAACTAATTCTTTCATTATGAAATTTTCTACTCTAAAGATTATTCAACTAATTAAAAAATTTTACAAAATAAAATAATATTTTTTTAATATATTTATTCTTGTTACATTATAAAAAAAATATTTTTTGAAACTTAAAGAAATTAAATGAGAAAAAATCGCTATAAAAACATTTAAACAAAGTTCATAATCTCGAATTGTAATGAATAAAAAATATTATTTTTTTTGACATTAAAAATAAAGTATTTGTTCTGAAAATACTGAAGAAATTACTAAGACAATAATTATTTTTCAAACATTATAGATAAAAGATAAAAAAAAGATTGATGATTTTTAGTATATAAAATATATAATTCTATTATGAAATATTAAAATAATTTTTTTTTACATATTTGATTATGTACTCATAAATGGAAGAAACAAGTTTCTACAAGCGTGATGACGTTTGACTAAAACAAATAAAAAGATAATAATAAATTTCAGTGAAAAATTGTCTACTTAAATTTTTTAATAGTTACATACCGGTAAAAATTGATCAAACGGTTAGCTTCACGTTCCCCAGCTTCAATTGCACCGTGAACTGTTGAGTAGAAGTGATCATGTGTTGCTTCTCCGGCAAACATGATCATCTTTAACATAAAAAGAAGTATAAATATAAAAACAAAATAAATATAGTATTTTAATATTTTTATATTAAAATTATTCTTACAGGGTTTCCATTCTTCGCAAGAATAGGTTCTGCTAATTTACTAGCAGTAGCGTTTAATTCTTCTGATTTTAAACTACGGAATGAATAACAACCGTGTATATGTTTATCCGTTGACCATTGTGACCTGAAAGATATTTTATTTTTTCATATTTATAAAACTCACAAAAAAATGATTCCTTTATTAAATTTTACAAAGCATCAAACTTTCAATAAGAATATTTTAAATCTCGTGCCATTATTATGTCCTAAGACTTGTCGAGTGCAATTAATGGTGTGTTGGGGGGGGGGGGTCCCTTTATTTTTTCTTTTACCTTGGAAAATTCGAATAAAAAAGTAAAAGTTATAAAGTCAGGCAAATACACACAATTTCACAGGTGTAATCACCGAAATTTTAATTTGAAAACGGTAGTTGATAAAAAAATAATAATAATAAGAAAACTCGTCTCTCAAAAGTTAAAAAAAACAAATAATATTTCCAATTTTTTTAATAATTTTCAGCAAACTGTATTTGGTATGGAATGATCTATATATTGTTTACGGATATGAATATACATTATTCAATAATAAAATTTTAGAAGCATGTGAATAATTGCTGAAGCAAATATTGCACAATTTAATGGTTATTGTATCGACCATTGGCGAAGACAAAAAATTTAAGCGCAAGAAACACGTAAGAGATAGAACCTTTGCAGTATTGTTCAAACTAACGTAGGGAATACCTACATCCCGAGTAAAAATGAAATTATTATTTTTTACGGAAAAATAATAAATTTCGTTCGACCGCCGCACCACCGCTGCACCACCGCCGTTTGGCGGACTATTACGCCGCACGCTAAAAATTTACTCCCCCTAGCATCGCCGCACTACCGCTGCACCACCGCCGCACCAATGCTAAATCATACCTACAATTTCACAAAAAATGGTATCATAATTAATTTATCACGCAATAATTAATTAATAAATAATGCGACTAGAAATCTTTATGTAAGACCTATTGATCAACCTCCTTTTAATCGAATGCCTAATATTAAAAAAAAAATTTTTTTTTAAATCAGGCCAAAGCACCGCGAAATTATCGATTTTTTTAGTCGTATTGTTGATGTAGATTTTTAAATTCGTCCTCGGGTTGCACAGAAGCGGTACGCCTATTGAAATACTCTGAAAGAATTTTAAAAATTGAACTGTGATGGGATTCGAACCTGGATCGTCTGCATGGAAGTCTCGAACATTGCCAACTGCACTGCAAGCCATACTTAACTTAAAAAATTTAGTTAAGCTATTTGAATGATCAACGAATATATTATTTCAATGTATATACCATCAAACAGTGGTATGGTGCGGCGGTGGTGCAGCGGTGGTGCGGCGGTCGAACGAAATTTATGGTTTTTCCGGGAATATTAATAATTTTATTTTTACCCGGGCGCGTCACAGCTGTGGTGCGGCGGTGGTGCAGCGGTGGTGCGGCGAATAGAAATTTATTTACTTGTCACGGCGCTGGTGCGGCGGTAGTGCGGCGAATAGATAAATTCTTTACTTGTCACGGCGGTGGTGCGGCGGTGATACGGCACTTATAAAATAACCAAAATTGTCACGGCTGTAGTGCAGCGGTGGTGCGGCGCTTAAAAAGCCGTGCAGCGGTGTTGCGGCGGTGTCGCGGCGGAATTGTTTTTACTCGGGATTTATTTCTTAAGTGCATCTAGAAAAATATCCAATTATGCGACCACAAATGCCTGTTTGAGAACCATTCATACAATCAAAGACGATCATGTTCTTGGTGATTTAATAAGAATAGAAAATTTGACAAGTGGTTATCGTTATCAGTGCAAACCATTTTTAGAACTTCTTGTTATTTTTAAGCTGGAAATGCTCAGAAACATACATATTTTTGAGTAATCGACTCGTATCCAAGAAATATCATTTTATGGTCACAACATTCGAACAAGTGCTCAACATAATTAGCAGAAGCCTAGACGGAAGACATTCGCAGTCCTGCAGGGTATACGTCTCTATCGACTTCAATATTAACCCTTCGTAGGTAGCGTGTCTTTTCCGAACTAAGTCGGTCGCAGGGTGAGCGCTCCGCCGCCGTGTTAAAACGTACGCGCTGTTGCCAAATGTAAACTAATACTATTTTCTTGCGAGATAAAGTATTTTTTCAATGTTTTATGATTAAATATAATTTTACTTTTATATTTTAATTGAATAACAAAATTTTTTTTTTATTTCTATCACATGTGACATAATTAAATTTAACATCTAAGACCAGATTATAAAATCTACCCAATATATCAATTATTTACTTTACACATAACAAGATATTGAATACAACTAAAGATTATTTTTGTTTTAAACTGAGCTGAAAATTTTTTATCATAAGTACATATCTTAATTGCATCATGTACGTTATTTTCAAAATTAAAAAAAAATTATTTTCAGCGGATCACGTTACATCAAGATCACTACTTGAGAGTTTTGATTCGTCGATCAGTTAAAACAAAAATAATCTTTAATTGTATTCAATAGCTTACCAATTTTAAAATAAGAATTATTATCGTATTTTAATTGATAGTACCTTAAAATTTTAGTTGGACTTGGTATATCATAAGAATTTCCCAAAAATTTCTTCAACAATTCATATAAATGATCTTCGACGTATTTGTCGCTTAATTTTTCAATGTAACGAGAACTTTCTCCAATTATCCAGCCGCAGAGTACCCTCGGTTGGTGGTCAACAGTCATAAATTCAAAGACATCAAGTAACCATTCATTTTCCTAAAAATATAACTCTAGTTAATAAATGAAATGTTTTATACTCTCTAAATAATTTAAAATCAACCGAACTTACCTTATTGCCAGCCAAAAATGTCTTCTTATCGTCATCCTGCCAAATGAACCCAAAACCTGCTGAATCTTCTGGCCACCAACGGTACGGAAACTCGAGAAAAATTTTATTTACTGATCCAAAGTTTAATCCTTCAATAGTTCGTTGTTTTGCTAGAGATAATGAAGGGTTGAATAATTTCTTGTGATAATTTTTCAAAACACCCAACGACGTCGTTATAATTACATTTGATGCCGTGTAATTGTTACCATCAGCGGTCGTTACAATTATTTCATTTGGGTTCGTGTAATTTATGTTTTCAACTTCTTGAGATAGTTTTATTTTGTCTTCTATTTTCACATCTGAGTTAACTTTACTGTCATTCTGTAATTATTATTTTTTTATTATTAATTGGCGTTTGATAAAATTTTTGATAATTTTGAATTCAAGAATATCGCGTGGCAAATGCCAAAAGGGTGGATTACAGCAGTTAAAGTTTTGTTCCAAAAGGGAATAAAAAAATTTTTTTTTGCCATTCAACTCAAAATTATTCAAAACGTCAAGAACAATACAAAAACATTTTTTGAATTACTAAAGCTAAAAGCGGATCTTTATACGTCCTTTTGGCTTTGAGATAAATTTTCTTAAAGCCAAAAGGGCGAAAAAATAATAGATGTTTTATTACAAAACGTTGACAAAAGTTCGGAAAATAAAGGTAGATCAAATTAATACTCATGGCATGAAAATCAATTAAAAAAGAAGGTACCCAATCGATTGGCAAAAAAAAATTTTGTACGCTCTTTTGGCATTTGTCACGCAATATATTTACTATCATCAACTGCAGTATTGTTTGGAATCCACTTGTCTTCCAGTTCAACAACAAATCGCCTTCACATATCCAGTATTCAAGAATACCATGCGTTGATACGTCGAACCATGTATCGCTTCCTTGTATACTGTCATCAAAACGTTCCATCCATCCCAAATACTCTTTAGCTCTTTTTTCATTGGTATATTTGTTTTTTTCATATACTTTGTTGTATCTAAAAAATATTACAACAACTATTAATTAATTTTCAATTTTTCAATCTCTATAATGGTGTAAATATGCGAGATTTTGTTATCAATTAAGATAAAATGTATCACAGCTTTAGACTCATATGTTTTTAGGTGATTAGAATATCTAAAAGTTAAGAACTTTTCTTTTTGTAAAGAACATAATTCAAAAGTCTACATCGAAAATGTTAATAAGGGAACAGGAAATTTTGGAAATTATTTTTAAATGAAACATATTTCGGTGCTTATAACTGATCTTACAACCAAAAACTTTAAAGTGCAAAGTGACAATCAAGTCGAAATAACACACAACAAAGCCTGCATAGTTAATTTACCGATAATTACTGTTTAATTAGACTTTTATCGATCATTGAATTGTTACATCAAATCAAGGTTTTAGATCTCGACAATGGATGCTAAGAAATCGCAACATTATCATTCATTTAACTGCATATAATTTTATAAACTACCTTTAGAGTACTCGTCTAAAATTCTAGACTCTAGTGAGATTATACATTTGATAGTGTAAATTTTTGCTTATTTCCGAAGCTATCGCATCCATTTTCTGGAATTAAGATACGATTCATCATCCGGAAATTATTTTAAGCCAAACTCGAACAATAGTGACTATTTGCCGATATTTTTGCTAATTTCAAAAGCTCGAGACCACTTTGGAAAAATTATCAGACGTAAGTTACAACGTCAATTAAACCTTAAATTAACTATAAGATAAATTTTACGAATTGAGTTATCATTTTTAAAAGTTGTTTGATAATTATAATTTTTGATGATTAAAAAATGTTTATTCCCAGAACTTTTGAAATTTTTTTTCAAGATTCGTCAAGGATTGCCTATAAACTTCCTTGTTATTTTTTTAAATTCTAAATAAAATATTTCGAAAAATTTTCTGTAAATTGCTGAGATCCTTTTGCAGCAGGCTGATTTACAAATAAATTTATCTAAAAATTTCATAATAATTAAAAGCAAAAAAGCAGTCGACTAATCAAAAATGTTAAGTAATTAATTAGTTTAATTATAAACTTATTTTTATTCATTCATTTAGTGACTAAGTAAATATGTTAATAGAAATAATATTTTATTTAGTTAGTTTTTTTAGTATTTAACGATACCAGCACAGCACGATGTAATGTTGATAGGATTGAAGTCAAGGCGAGACTCTAACTCTTTTATACGAGTTAATATTAAAATTTTATTTATTTCAAAGTTAAATATTTGATAATTTCAATTTTTAATAATCATTAAACTCTAAAAGAATAAATGATTGTTTAAATATTCCCGCCATTTATTCAAATAAGCAGCCTTGAATAAAATATTATTTGTTATTATCATTATTGCAATAATTTACAATCACTGACGTCACATGCGATACAACGGTTTTAATACTGCGATAATATTTTCCTTGTACATAAAAAAATAATGACTTAGCCTCTAAAATTCATTGTCGAACATTAAAAGTTTCTATAAAATGGAACTGCGACGGTAAGTACTTTTCAAAATAATAATAAGTACTAACATTGAATATACTAATAAAAAAATCTATTTTTTTCAGGACGAATGTAGAAGTTGATAAATTAAAAGATAAAATACCAGGGCCGCCAAATTTAGACACAGCGGTGATAAAATTACAGCAAAAAACACGCAATATTCATATTGGATTTATATTTGACGGAGATCAAAAATTATTGCAATTAATATGCTTGTTATTGAGTTCGACGCCTGCTGGAAAATTGTACAAAGGATGGCAAGACTTTGGAAGTGAACTGGGATTAACGAGAGAACAGTTACTGTGCATTGAATATAATTTTAAGGGGCTCCAAGATCCGACTTATTATGTTTTGTTGACTTTTGCGCAATTATCGGAGTCAACGTTTGATAAATTGTTGATAGCTTGTCGTGATATAAAACGCTTTGATATCATCAATAGAATTATAGGCCCTCTAGATGTCTTCATTGATAAATTATCAATAGATCCTCATTGTCAAGGTACAGAATTTATAATTATTTATTATTGATTTGTTCATTTTTTTTTTGGTAATTTGAAAATTAAAAAAAAAATCAATAGTGAAGAATATAAAATATCAATTAATAAAGAAAAAAAGTTAACTCAAATCTATTGCGACGTGAACAAAAAATTTTTTAACTATTTTGGAGACAAGCACTCAAATAAAAAGCTCATTTTGAATTATTTTTTTCATCTATTTACATTATATTTTTTTTATAAATAAATAAAAGATAAAAAATTAATAGTATTAAATATTTGCAATCTATTTAATAATTATTAATTTTGCAATAATGGATGTCAATAATTGGGACATAAAATTTAAGCTTGGTGATGTTGACAGTAAATTTAGACAGCGCGGTAACTTTTTGTTTTTATTTTAATCCTAAAGATTTATTTTAAAAATATTAAAAATAATTTGAATAATAAGTAATAAATAAATATATATTTTTAATACTTGAGTTGTATTTAGTACAGCAAATAAATGACTTTGGGATATTGAGGGTATCAATAATTGGTAGAACGTTATGTCACTAATTAGATCAGTTGATTTTGTCAGGCTGTCAATGATTAGTGTGTCCGGGTGATTGACTTTGTCAGTTGAAATAAATAATTTAATTTGAGAAAGTACTTTTAAAAAACATAAATTTTCTAGTCAAAAGACTAATCAAAACAATGTTAAAAAAATCCAACAACTTTATTCTAAATATGGAAAAAAATAGTAATTTTAGCCATGTTTCTTACAATGTCAATAATTTGTGCATTTACTTTAGTAATCATAGAAAATTTTTCTATTTCTTCTTGAAAAATTTTTATAAATTTCATCAAAAATTAGTAATACAATTTTTAATTCCAGGAATTCAAAGGCCTAAAATACTACCCAGAGTGCCATTAGTTTTAAAGCCACTAATAAGTGAGAATATTTGTTCGACTAATGTACCAATAAAAAAATTAAGCTCCTCAAACATTACTAGTCAAAAGAAGAAAGTAAATGAACGAAGTTATGGGAGCATTGTAATGCTGACATTTACAAAAGACGGTGAAGATATATCCAAGAATATTTGTCGAATATTCCGGGAGCAAAATCCTAAAATCGGTGTTTTGATTTTACAAGAGCAAGAAAAATTTGTTTACTCACGCGTAGAAGAATTCATTGACGATTGCTTCAAGCAAGTTAATTATATTATTCCAATTTTAACCACTGGTTATATTAATCATATCAACAATTTAACCAATACTGATGATAAAGAAAGTTTGTTCAATAATTTGGACCATAAATATGTCAAATATTTATACTCGTTGATGCGTTTTGAGTATTGTAAAAATAATTGTCATAACGATCGGATCAGGTAATTATTCTGATTTAATTATCCTTAATTAATAGATTGATTATTATTAACGATTTATCTTTATTATTTTTTCTAGATGCATTGTTCCGAATGAAAACTTATTGGATGTAATTAAAGCTGATTTACATCCCTGTCTACAAGCGTGGTTTAAATATTCTGATATTGATCCATTTACTAAAAATATCTTGTTGAAGAAGTTTTAATAACATTTTTTTTTGTAAAAAATTAAGGAGTTTTTAATTTTACTCAACAGTAATCTTGGTAACTACTTTAGTTGCTTATTTTTTTTTTAATTTACTAAAAATTTCTCTTTAATTACTAATTAAAAAAAAATAGTAATATTTTTGCCAATTACCAAATTTTTCAGATAATTAATAATGTAACTAATTTTCTTCTTGCCCAACAGGTTAATATATTTTTGACAAAAATAAATAAATACATAAAATTATATCGATACTGTCATTCTAGTACATTTTGTCCCACAAAATTTGACAAATTTACTTTTTTTGAAAAATAAAATCATAACAATATTATCCAAGTTATATGAAAAAATTGAAGGCTAAATAGTTTAATAACTATTTTTAAATAAATATTTTCATCCGTCAAATCTTATTTAATCAATGTTAAAAATGAATTGTTTTTACCGTCTGCTGTAAAATTTTTTCAATGTAGAGTACGACATATTAGAATGGTACATAGTATATACAAATTCTTGTTATCTGAGTTGATGCTAAAAATTTTTTAATAATAATTTTTATAAATTTCAGAAATCGTGAATCGAAATATATATTATTCAATAATTATTTTAGCTTGTGTTGAAAAATTTATATGATACTGAAATAAGCTATCTGATAATTTTTTGAATTTTTATAACAAATAAATTATAATAAAAAAAAAATTTTTTTTATTTCTACAAGTGGAATTTTTGCTATAAAATTTTTTTCAAAATACTTTGTTATTAAAAATCGAAAAAAATTGTTAGATTTCTGTTAATTTCAGTATCATAGATTTTCTATGATACTTCATACATTTACTGCATAAAATCACATATATAAGTACATAAAAAATATATAAAGTTAATGTAATAATAGAACTGACAAACATGTGATAGTTTTGATAATTGTTCTAACAAATAAATTACAGCAAAAAAAAAAATTATGAATTTAATTTTTTAAAAATAATTTTTTAGATATATTTGATGAAAATTAATTTAGCAAATATCCGATAATTTTAACAATTTTTGTAACAAATAAATTATCGCAAATAAATGAGAAAAAAAATTGACATGTAGAAATTTTAATAAATTAAAAATGCAATTTTTGAAAAACAATTTTTCGGAAAAAATTTGTTTGTTAAATAAAATTAAACAATTGTCAAATGTCTACTAATTTCAGAAGAAAATTAAGTTAGCCGACATCTAAAAATTTATAGAACTTTTTTATTGAAAAAATTTTTATCTAAAAAATTTATCTTGAGATAAAGGTAAGCTGGATACCTGGTATCACTGATGATGATCCAAATCATTAAAATTTGAGTTCTATTGAGCGAGCATGGACTCGTCCATCATGCATTAACTTATTATTCAAGCAATAAAATTTATTTGTGGTACTAAATTTGTTGCTAATTAGTTGGTCCATATCGAATTTTGTAGGTTGTTTAAATTCCGAGAAATCAACAATAATATCCGTCTAAGATGAGACGAGTCCATGCTAGCTTGATAGGCCTTAAAATTGGGGCTATGTGCAGTGTTTTAATTTTAAATTTAAATTCAAACTTAAGTCTGACATTTAATATTCAATTTGCAAATTCTTGCTCACTTTTACTCACCTCATTTTTATTGATTGTAATTAGTTGATTTCATTATTCAAACTTTAAATCATTTGCATTGTTCGATTAGTTATAATTTATAATCCTAACATTGTCAATTTGTCTATGTAGATCTGTTTATATTCTTATATGTACTTTTTACTTATTATTTTGAATCATTTGATATTCAGTCATTACCTTGGCATTTAAATTAAATAAATAGAATAAAAATGAAAAAAAAAAATTTCATATTTAAAAAATAAAAAAAAAACTACAAATGTAATTTTTTTAAATATTTTTTTTGGTTATTATCCAATAAATAAAAAAAAATAAAAAATTGCTAAGTGTCTGCTAATTCCAGTATCATTAATTTAAGTGTCATAAAATTAATTATAAAAAAGGCCATTCGGCAGCCGAAATGGAAGTAGATTTTTCAAATAAAAAAAATTGATTTTTAATAAAATAATATAATAAGCCGCACCATTGTACAGACTTACAAATATTTGTAACCGCCTATTATGTAGCAATGATTGCTTATTAGATTTAGTAGGTTATAATCAACCGTTATCCATGAGCTCTCTTGCATCCATACTGGTATCACAACGCAGCGATAATTATTACTAATTAAGAAATTATCAGGTTTTTTTTTTTTTTTTTTTATGAAATGTTTTGTATTACCAAATATATTTTGTAGTATAATAAGTAATATACAAGTGTATGGCAATAAAAACTAATTATTTTTCTATTGTATTATAATTTAGAGTATATAAATATAAATATATGATAACTTGTAAAACATAGCCGCTATTCTGTATCTAAGCTTTGTATAAAGTGACCCTGTTAATGGCATTGAGCTGTTGGGTCTTAATATAAGAAATAAATAAATAAATAAATAATAACACTGATAATGTATAACTTAATTCATGAATTAAAAACAAAATTCAATAATAAATTTAAAACTATTTACAACAAATTTTGGAAAAAAAATTATCTTGTGAAGAAAAAGTTTCTCAAATATTTACCAAAGAATTGCACAGATTATAAGATTTGAATTATAAATGTCCAAATTTTAAGTAACTGCTTAGAAACAACAGTTTTCAAGTTAATCAGAATGTTGCAACCGGATAAAATTTTAGTTGAAGAAAACAATGGTTAGAACTAATTTGTGACATATTTACTGACAACCTACCCGAAAACATTACACGAAAGACTGATCAATATCGTAATTATTGAATTTACATCATGATTAAGCTATGATGTAGACAATAATTCTAAAACGGCTGCAACAGTAAAACTGTTTCATTAAACGAACTCTAAAAGGAGTAATATTGAGGCTACTACCACTTCTAAGTAGTGAAAATTGAAGCTTATTAAAAGATCTTTACAATGAATTTTACCGAATTTCAATATCTTGTCTAGTTCAGTAATTATACCAAGTTTAAGTAGTAAAAACATCAATTTTTACGATTTTAAAAATTTCAAAATCCTGTCATTTCCAAATTACTCGCCCGATTAAGCTCATCTTCGAACTTAACTTTGGTCTTGATCGATAGATAAAGCATGCTGAGTTTGAGAAGAATCGGTCATAAATTGAAAACGCTATCGTGCTGACAAGCCGCGTTATATCGTATAAATATATATATATATATATATATATATATATATATATATATATATATATATATATATATATATATATATATATATATATATATATATATATATATATGCTGCCTGCTATATATATATATATAGCATATATATATATATATATATATATATATATATATACAGTAGCGCTCAAAAGTATTTTGACAACATAAAATTTTTTAATATTTTTTTAAAATAAAAGACTATCGGAAAATGTATTGAGTATAATGTAGAGTAGTGTAATTGCGACTATTTAAGCGTATCAAATTACAACTTGTTTGTTTACACACCGCGCCACCGAACGTACTTGACTTACCGTGAGCTCAAAAGTATTTTGAAACGCATTTGACTTGAAAAACTCTCGCAGATTACTTGTTCCTTAGTTTTTATTATTACATATATTTACTTGTTGTGGTTACTTCAATATGCCTAAGTGTAAGGAATATTCTAGTGATTTTAAAAAAGCCGTTATTAATGCATTAAAACAAGGAATGAAATGAACAGAAGTTGCTCGTTTGTTTAAAGTGTCTCGACAGTTAGTTAGCTTATAGAATAAAGTCTATAACAAACGAAAAACTGTCGAAAGTAAGCCTCGAACAGGCCGACCAAGAAAAACTTCTTCTTACATCGATCATATTATAAAAAAGTTATCAGCAAATGATATACGGATGTCCGCTGTAATGATAAAAAATGAATTAAAAGAAAAATATAACGTAGATATTCATGTTTCTACTGTTAAACGACGCCTAAAGGTCCTAGGGTTATATGGCCGAAGACCGGCTAAAAAACCTTTAATATCGAAAAAAAAACAGGAAGTATCGTCTTGAGTTCGCGAAACGGCATATATCGTGGTCAAGTTTAGAGTGGTCTAAAGTTTTATGGAGTGACGAAAGTAAATTTAATTTAATGTCATCTGATGGTATCAAGTACATTCGGCGTCCAGTAAACAAAAAATACGATTATCGGTATCAAATACCCACAGTTAAACATAGAGGTGGTAGTGTGATGGTTTGGGGATGTTTTTCACGGTCTGGAGTTGGACCATTAGTTCGAATATAAGGAAAAATGGATCGGTTCATGTATGCAAATATATTAAAGTCTCAGATGTTACCATATGCTAAACATCACATGCCAGCTAAGTGGTATTTTCAACAAGACAATGATCCCAAACACAGATCAAAGCATATTAGTGACTTATTAAATCGTGAAAAAGTTAAAGTTCTTGAGTGGCCAAGTCAAAGTCCCGACTTGAATCCGATAGAAAATCTCTGGGAAGAATTGAAACGTAGTGTAAAAACCCAAAATTATTCAAACAAAAACGCTTTGTTTGAAACTCTAAAAAATGAGTGGGATCAAATTCCAATAAGTCGATTACAAAAATTAATCGACTCAATGCCGGAGCGATGCAGGGCTGTCATAAAGGCCAAGGGATATGCTACTAAATACTAATATATTTATTGCTATAAATTATAATTATGCGTTAAATTAGTTTTTTTTCAAAAATGTCAAAATACTTTTGAGCCACCATTTTCCTAATATTTTAAAAATTAAACTTTCTTTTATTACGAATAAGAACCTCTTTGACACTATTCTGTAGTTTATTCAAAGGTGTTAAAAAATAAATAAATGATTATTGTGTTTCATATTTATTTTTAATTAAACCATTAAATATATTTGTCAAAATACTTTTGAGCGCTACTGTATATATATATATATATATATATATATATATATAAACTTTTGAACTATATATATTTTCTGACTCAGCTCGACAAACTAAGTCAGAAAATGGCTAAATTTTTTAAAAATTGCGCCACGAGGACGGCTGCAATAGTTAGATTTTTATAAAATTTACTAAAAATTAAATTGGCCGACAGTTTAAAATTTTTATAATTTTTGTTATTAAAAAAATGATTACAAGAAAATTGAAAGAAAAAATTTGACATGTAGAAGATTTGAAAAATTATCCGTGCAAATTTTTTAAAGTATTCTTATGCTTATAATTTGATTGATTAAAAAAATTAAAAATTTTTGTCGGCTAATTTTAGTATCATAAATTAATTTACTTACTCTTGAATGAAATAATCTCCGTAGGAATTAAATTTATCTTCATTTCCTTTCAACTTTTCATTGATTCCATCACTTATCAAGTAATACAATCTCCAAATTTCAGCAGTTTCTTCAGCTGGGACAATTTTACCATCAGACATGGCAAAAACATGATTACTGTAGTTGTTTAATTTACTTGATGATTCTAACAACCCACGAGGATGGGCTAAATTATAAGCAGCGTTATCTTTTTCTCCATGGACCCATTGTGCGCCTAAATCAACTACATTGTCACCTAAAAAAAATTTATTATCAATTAAAAAAATTAAAATTTTTAATTTATTAAATTATAACTAAAAAATATTTTTAAAAAATTGCACTTGTAGTTTTTTACAAATGAAATTTTTTTGTAATAATTTTTTCAATAAAAAAAATTCTAAAAATTTTTAAATGTCGGCTAACCTAATTTCCATTAAAATTTCAATATTATAACTAAAAATCATAATAATAACAATAATAATAAGTTATAATAGCAAAAAAAAACTTACCAAATCTAGTTGTAAAAATTCTGCCACCAATCCGATTTTTTGCTTCCAAAATAACAAAATCATTGAAATTATTTTTAATCAACTGACAGCCAGCTGATATTCCGGACGCACCGGCTCCAATTATTAAAACTTTTGTCTTGATGTTCATGCTGCCACGTCTTGTGAGATTATTACCTTGAGCATACTTCGAATAACCTTTAAATACTGTTGTTATATCTATAACCAAATAGACAATTATTAATTTTATCACTTTATTGCTGTACATTGTCGGACATTAACCTCTCTCTGCTTTGTTGCTTTTATTTTTTTTTGTTGGTCAACTCCGTAGCTAGAAATTCAGAGTTTTTAGGCGCCAAATTTGAATTATAAAATTGAAAAGTTGACTGAATAAGAAAAAAAAAATTAGGAAAACTAAGAAAACTAAGAAAACTAAGAAAAAAAAAATTAGGATAAATTTGAGCTCTTGAGCTCAAAAATACAATTTATGGGTTATTTTGAGCTCTCCGAGCTCAAAGAGATTGCTTTCCTATGCTTTAAAGCTCTTTGAGCTCAAAAGTTTGATAGAGATTTGATAAGACACTATTTTTCGAATTTTTAAACTGCAATAACTTTTGAATGAATAAACCGATTTTTACGCGATTAGAAGCATTCGACGCAGTTTTTCAAGCCTCATAAAGAATCTAAAATTTTGAATTGATCGCGCTAGGAATTTTGGAGTTATTCCGAAAAAACACTTTTTTCGGTTTTCTTTCGTCCACGATATCTCTCGAACGAATCAAAATTGAGATGAAATGTATAGGAAGCCAATTTAATTCTAGTACATTATAATTTGCATTATATTATGTGATTATATTTTTTATTATAGGTTTTAAAATGGTCTTTATTTAAAAAGAATCCTTTCCCGCGCTGAAACCAAGTATTTTAATACTCCCGGGCGAAAGAACTACAGTAAGTAAAGTTTTCAATAAATAAAAATAACATCCAATAGATGGAAGCATAACAGCAGCAAGTCTTGAAAATGCACTCGGTTGGTGTCAACTTGTTCATCAAGTTGTCAGCAAAAACTGCTTCTGAAACTTTTTCACATCAAGTTGACGACAAGTTTCTCAAGAAATTGGGCGACAAATTGCGGCAGTAGATTGGTCTTTTTTTCTCAGAAACTTGTAGCCAAGTTGATGCCAACAGTTACAAATTCGTAACTTGACCGCAAGTTGTTGCTAAGTTGATGGCAACTATATAGAGTTTTCAATAAATAAAAATAACATCCGCTAGATGGAAGCATAACAGAGTTGGTTTGTTAGTGGCTAGTAGAGGCGTGAGCGAGCTCGCAGTGCTGCTTATATAATATACGCGAACGTGCACTGAAGAGATTAGATTATCTCCGCACTCTGGTTCTTACTGATTTAATTATTAGTCTATTATTTATAATGACGAACTGCAATAAACGTGGCCCACCGGACAACTACCCTAAATTGTCAAAGCGCTTCAAATCAGCCGATGGATCTATTGTTACGGTAAATTAATTTACAAAATTGACAAATTTCTGCTAACCTCAATTTGATTGTTATCAACTGTTATGAAATTTAATTTATTTTATTTTTCATGGCATTAATTTATTTAGTCGACGATGAAGCGTAATTCAAAACTGAGCTCTGGTCGAAGAGGAGCAGCGTAGGATCCGGGAACTTTACCGCTCTACAGCTAAGTCGCCAGAAATGAGTGATCCGATTAGACCATGCGAACCAACCCTCGACGAGATGCCGTTATCTCGCTGCACCGTAGATCTAAATAATAAAATGCTAGGTTGTAAGTATGTTTGATTCATATATTTTATAAACTAATTATTAGTATTATTATGATAATTAACATTTTTTCTCAGCTCTTCATCTAGTGTCGCATTCCATTAGTGAAAAAAAAAGGGGATCATTGATTACAATTTATTTTTATGGACCAAGGACACCTTCAAGTCCACTGACATCAATAAATTGCCTAAAAATCCGCATTTTTTAATTTTTTTATTTATGTGTATAAAAGACTAATAAAAAATATAATAATCCAAAACTTAATTAGTTTTAAATAAAATGAAATCCACTCTTATAATTTAGATAAAAAATATGAAAGTATATCATGTAAGCAAACTATTCGTAATTTGCGCGTGCAAATTTAAATTCTAAAAAATATAAATAATGATAAAATATATTTCATACTAAACTCCACTGTAATGCGATCTGTAGACATTTACTAAACTTGGATTTAAATTCTTATGTTACAACATTATCTATATGATATAATAAACATATGGAAAGTATCTGAACAATTAATACTGGAGTACGGTTGTGCTATACTGCCGTGCTTAGGAGGAGGGCGGTAGCTTCACTTACTGCTTTTCCATATATCTAATGTTAAATTTGACGCCGACATCGTACGGATACTATAATTTAATTCTTTTCTCCCGAATACAATCAAGTTTTTAATTAATCAAAAAATTTTCAGTTGTAATAATAGGATAGCACACGGATCAATGATTTTTTATTAAGAGTAGAGTCTTTAACTACTCAGCTGACCAAAACTTTACATTTCACCGAGGTGGCACCTTGCCGCCGACATCCAACAGATACTCTAATTCTTTTCTCTCGAATACAATCAAGTTTTTAATTAATCAATAAATTTTTAGTTGTAATAATAGGATAGCACACGAATCAATGATTTTTCATTAAGAGTAGAGTCTTTAACTACTCAGCTGACCAAAATTTTACATTTTACCATACCGGCACCTTTCCGCCGACGTGTTACGGACACTATAATTTAATTCTTTTCTCCCGAATACAATCAAGTTTTCAATTAATCAATAAATTTTTAGTTGTAATAATAGGATAGCACACGAATCAATGATTTTTTATTAAAAGTAGAGTCTTTAACTACTCAGTTGACCAAAACTTTACATTTTACCGAGGTGGCATCTCGCCGCCGACATTCTACGGATAATATAATTTAATTTTTCTTTTTCAAAAATCGTCAAGTTATTAAATAATCGATAAATTCTCAAATTTAATAATAAGATTGGCAGACAAACCAATTATTTTTATTTTAATAAGATCAACAGAGTCAGTAACCCCTAAGCTGACCAAAACTTGACATTTTACCAAAATGGCATCTCGCCGCCGACATTATACGGATATTATGCCATCATGCCGCTTATTTTCTTCAATTATTTTTACTTCAATTGTTTCAGATGTTTTAGGTGCTAATGTGTTATTTAATTTAACCGGTGACTCAATCAACCAACTCCTACCAAAAGTCACATCAGACTTTTTGTCATTAATTGTCTGCAATTTAACTGCTTTAAGAATTAAAAAGCATGATCCTTTTATAAAAATTACTTTGATATCTTCATCCGTTACAGCAGAAACATTTTCTAGAACAAAATCAATTAATAAACTTACTAAATTAACAATTTTATTTATGATGATAAAACTTTAAATTAAATCTTACTTTTCTTACTTTAAGATTTTCCTTTCCTCCCCTTACAGCTCATTGTTTAAAATTCAACAGAATCTCCATTACAATAATAAGGATGGAAGATGAATCAATAATTTTTAATTAAATTGTACCAGCAGAGTCAGTAACCCCTCATATCCAATATCAGAAAATGGAATTAATCGGAAATATTCGATAAATTATACTTTAACGTAATTAGTAAGAGCTAGGATGATTTATTAATTATGACTTGCGCAAATATTTGGAAAACGAAAATAATTTTCCTAAAAAAAAGAATCTTAAAATCACAGTATTGTCATAGGCTCGGGATATGATATGTTTAAGACTAGAAAATTTTGTTTTCTTCGTAATTTTCTCATTATTTCTGCTTTGCCTGGCTTGACTAAATGTAACAAATAATTTCATCTCGATTTTGTAATATGAGTTGAGTCAATTGCGTAAAATCCTCTGTTCAAAATGTAACCAAGTGGCCCGAAAAATGCCGCGACTTTCAGAGTTAGTCATATCCAATCTTAAAAATGAAATTAATCGGAAATATTCAATTAATTATACTTTAACTTAATCATGAGGTAATAGAATAATTAAATATTTATCAATTGCGCAAATATTTGGGAAACAAAAATGATTTTCCTAGAGAAAAGAATCTTAAAATCACAGAATTGTCAAAGGCTCGGGATATGATACGTTTGAGACAATAAAATTTTGTCTTTTTTGTAATTTTATTATTATTTCCGCTTTGCCCGGCTTTATCTAATATAACGAATAATTAAATATTAATTTTGTAAAAATTAAGATAGTCAATTGCGTAAAATCCTCTGTTCAAAATGTCGCCAAGTAGCCCGAAAAATGCCGCGACTTTCAGAGTTAGTCATATCCAATCTTAAAAATGGAATTAATCGGAATTATTTAATTAATTATACTTTAACTTAATAAGTAGGTGCTAAAATAATTTCATATTTATTAATTGCGCAAATATTTGGGAAACAAAAATGATTCTCCTAGAAAAAAGAATCTTAATATCACAGAATTGTCAAAGACTCGGGATATGATACGTTTGAGACAGTAAAATTTAGTTTTTTTTTTGTAATTTTATCATTATTTTTGCTTTGCCTAGCTTTATTTAATGTAGCAAATAATTCCATATCAATTTTGTAAAAATTAAGAAAGTCAATTGCGTAAAATCCTCTGTTTAAAATGTCGCCGAGTAGCCCGAAAAATGCCGCGACTTTCAGAGTTAGTCATATCCAATCTCAAAAATAGAATTAATCGGAAATATTTAATTAATTATACTGTAACTTAATTATGAAGTGCTAGGATAACTAAATAACTATGAATTGCAAAATTTTTTGGAAAACACAAATGATTTTCCTAAAAAGAAAAATCTTAAAATCACAATATTGTCATAGGCTCGGGATATGAAAAGTTTAACACTAGAAAATTTTGATTTCTCTGTAATTTTATTATTATTCTTGCTTTGCCCGGTTGTATTTAATGTAACAAATAATTTCATTTCAATTTTGTGAAAATTAAACATGTCAATTGCGTAAAATCCTGTGTTCGTAATGTCACCGAGTGGCTCAGAAAATGCCGCGACTTTCAGAGTTAGTCATATCCAATCTTAAAAATGAAATTAATCAGAAATATTCAATTAATTATACTTTAACTTAATTATTAGGTGCTAAAATGATTTAATATTTATTAATTGCGGAAATATTTGGGAAACAAAAATGATTTGCCTAGAAAGAATAATCTTAAAATCACAATATTGTCATAGGCTCGGGACATGATACGTTTAAGACATGAAAATTTTGTTTTCTTTGTAATTCTTCTATTACTCTTGCTTTGCCAGACTAAATCCGATGACTAAATCCGATGTAATAATTCCATCTTAGGATAGTAGAGATTATGTTAGTCAATTGCGTAAACTCCTCTGTTTGAAATGTCACTGAGTTGCCCGAAAAATGCCGCGACTTTCAGAGTTAATCATATCTAATCCTAAAAACGGAATTAATCGGAATTATTTAATTAATTATACTTTAACTTAATTATTAGGTGATAGAATAATTTAATAATTATGAATTGCGAAAATATTTGGAAAACAAAAATGATTTTCCTAGAAAGTAGAATTTTAAAATCAAAATATTGTTATAGGCTTGGGATATGATACGTTTAACAGAAGAAAATTCATTTTTTTTTGTAATTTTATCGTTATTTCTACTTAGCCTGGCTTTATTTAACGTATTGGATAATTCTATATCAGATTTGTAAAAATAAATTAATTATACTTTAACTTAATTATTAGGTGCTAAATTAATTTGATTTTTATTAATTGCGCAAATATTTGGGAAACAAAAATGATGTTCCTAGAAAAAAGAATCATAATATCACAGAATTGTCAAAGGCTCGGGATATGATACGTTTGAGACAATAAAATTTCGTTTTCGTAATTTTATCATTATTTCCACTTTGCCCGGCTAAATCTCATGTAACAAATAATTCCATATTAAGTTCGTAAAATTAAGTGAGTCAATTGCGTAAAATCCTCTGTTCGAAATGTCACTGAGTGGCCCAAAAATGCCGCGACTTTCAGAGTTAGCCATATCCAATCTCAAAAATGAAATTAATCGGAAATATTAAATTAATTATACTTTAACTTAATTATTAGGTGCTAGGATAATTTAATAATTATGAATTTCGAAAATATTTGGAAAACAAAAATGATTTTCCTAGAATGAAGAATCTTAAAATCACAGAATTGTCAAAGGCTCGGGATATGATCCGTTTAAGAGAAGAAAATTTTGATTTTTCTATAATTTTATCATTACTATTGTTTTGCCCGGTTTTATTTAAAGTATTAAATAATTCTATTTCAATTTTGTAAGAATCAATTGAGTTAATTGCGTAAAATCCTCTGTTCAAAATGTTACTGAGTGACCCGAAAAATGCCTCGACTTTTAGAGTTTGTCATATCTAATCTTAAGAATGAAATTAATCGGAAATATTCAATAATTTATACTTTAACTCAATTATTAGGTGCTAGAATAATTAAATAATTATGAAATGCGAAAATATTTGGGAAACAAAAATGATTTTCCTAGAAAGAAGAATCTTAAAATCACAGTATTGTCAAATGCTTGGGATCTGATGCGTTTAAGACAAGGAAATTTCGTTTTTTGCGTAATTTTATCATTATTTCTGCTTTGCCTGGCTTTATTTAATGAAAAAAATAATTCCATATTGATTTTGTAAAAATTGATTCAGTCAATTGCGTTAAATCCTTTGTTCGATATGTCGCCGAGTTGCCCGAAAAATGCAGTGAATTTTAGAGTTAGTCATATTCAGTCTCAAAAATGGAATCAATCAGAAATATTCAGTTAATTATACTTTAACTCAATTATTAGGTGCTACAATAATTCAATAATTATGAAATGCGCAAATATTTGAAAAACAAAAATAATTTTCCTAAAAAGAAGAATCTTAATATCACAGTATTGTCATAGGCTCGGGATATGATACGTTTAAGACAATGAAATTTTGTTTTCTTCGTAATTTATTATTATTTCTGCTTTGCCTGGCTTTATTTAATGTGACAAATAATTCTGTATTAATATTGTAGAAATTTATTAAGTCAATTATGTAAAATCCTCTGTTCGAAATGTCACCGAGTGGCCCGGAAAATGCCGCGACTTTCAGAGTTAGTCATATTCAGTCTCAAAACTGGAATTAATCAGAAATATTCAGTTAATTATACTTTAACTCAATTATTAGGTGCTAGAATAATGAAATAATTATGAAAAGCGCAAATATTTGTAAAACAAAAATAATTTTCCTAAAAAGAAGAATCTTAAAATCACAGTATTGTCATAGGCTCGGGATATGATCTCGCCGCCGACATTCTACGGATACTATAATTTAATTATTTTTTCCCGAATTCGTCAAGTTATTAACTAATAAATTTTCAGTTTTAATAATAAGAATGGTAGACGAATTAATATTTTCTAATTAAGAGCAGAGTCAGGAACCCCTCAGCTCACCAAACCTCTATATTTTAATGGGGTGGCATCTCGCCGCCGATATTCTACGGACACTATAATTTAATTATTTTTTTCCCAAAATCGTAAAATAATTAAGCAATCGATAAATTTTTAGTTTTAATAATTAGGATTGCAGACGAATCAATAATTTTTGACTAAATCGTACCAGCAGAGTCAGTAACCCGTCAGTCGACCAAAACTTTATATTTCACCCTGTTGGCATCTCGCCGCCGACATTCTGCGGAAATTTAAATTTAATTATTTTTTTCCCAAAATCGTCAAGTAATTTATTAATTGATAAATTTTCAGTTTTACTTATAGGATAATTCTAATAAAAAAATTATTAAACTAATTTAATTTTAAGAAAGGAAGAAACTTTTGGGGTGGAAATGTATAACATAAAAAAAAGACCATTCGGCAGCCGAAATGGAAGTAGATTTCTCATTAATTTAAATTTACAACTTTCATAATTTTAACATTCCTTTTTATCATCGCTTATAAAACTAGTATATCATTACTATAAATTATATATAACAATTTTCTGTGTCTAAAAGCTGCTGGACTTTTTGTCTGTAATTCAGCCTAATAAAATTTATAAGCACTTTTTGAATGGAATTATAATTTCATTGAAATATTTACTATTTAATTCTTACTTATATTAAAAATTTAAATAATCGAAACGACTGCAAGAGTAAAATTTTATAGAAAACATCCCAGAACAGACAATTTTTATCAGTCTAGGAATGTGTGCGAATATGTAAATTAAAGTTTATTTCGTCAGTTTTAAGATGCAATTAACCAGAATCGGATATCTCAATCCGATTAAAAGTTATTTGAGAAAGAAGCAGCTAAAAAAGCAATTTTTAGATTTACCAAATTTTAAAATGCTATAATTTCTAAACTAATAGACCGAATTGGCTCAAATTCGAACTCGACCTTCGTAATTACCCATAGAATGAATATGTTTAGATTCATTAAAATCCGATGAGAATTGTAGACGCTATCGTGCCGACAAGCCCGCGTTATATATATATATGTCGGAGAATAAAGTACAGTGGAGTATTCTCTAACGAAGTGATGAGAATATTCTTTAGGATACTTCTATTTTTAATAATTTTAAGAAATGTACTGTTACTTTAAATGTTAATTTAATATTTTGTAAAATAAGGTTTAACGAAATTGTTTTATTGCGGTAGGCTTAGGCCTAGGTAGGCACATGGTGGTCAACGTAGTCGGGATCCCAGGACGATAGGGGTATCATAAAATTAATAAGGAAAAGAGAAACGTGCAGCAGGCAGACTATTTGAGAATAGTTTTTGAAGGAGGAGTCTTGCTTTGAGATTGAGATCGAACGGACGTCCTGGTGATCGCGAATTCGTTATTTCCTAAGTCTCAGTCTGTCGCAAGATATTATTAATATTGTTTGTATTCTAAATTAAGTTAACCTTGTACGAGTTTATATGCTAATTTTTAATAATTGATCTTGTTATAATTGTGAATATTAATTAACTGTAATATTAAAAAATGAGTAAATCACAAGATGCTGAATCTCCAACAAGAACCCCTGCCTCTCTGACATATATTTTCGTCTGACATATATTTAATTCTGACATATATACATACATATATAAACATTTGAACCATACGTATTTTCTGATTCAGCTCGACAAGCAGAGTCAGAATGTAGCAGAATTTTTCGAAAATTCCGTCATGAGGACAAATGCAATAGTTAGATTTTTATGAAATCTACTAAAAACTGTACTACTCTTTAAGATTATTTATTTATTGAACTGAAAGAATAAAAAATGAATATAATGCCATCCATTTATGTTCTTTTCAGTAGCTTCTGTGGCAGCTCGTCGTCGGCTGAATCAGAAACGTGATCTTTATCACTACTCCTTCCATCACTTTGTTTTTTTGTTGATGGTGTACTCGTTGCGCCCGGTTCGACAACTGGTCCGTGGGCTTCGGCGCTACTCAGAGTCAGAGCCGGACGTTGAGTTTAAACCGCTTTGTTTTGTGGCATCTCACCGACGGCTGAGTTGTTACTGCGTTTTTATGATGAACATCCGGGTCTGCTGCCTGCCTGACTGTGACATTATTTCGAAAGATCGGAACCTGTACGGTGTGCGGCTGAAAAAAAATTAAATAATTATTAAAAAATTGGCATCCCGCCGCCGACATTCTACGGATACTATAATTTAATTTTTTTTTCCCAAAATCGTCAAATAAGCAATCAATCGATAAATTCTCAAATTTAGTAATAAGATTGGCAGACAAATCAATTATTTTTAATTAAATTAGACCAGCAGAGTCAATAACCCCTCAGCTGACCAAAACTTTATATTTTTCCAAGGTGGCATCTCGCCGCCGACATTCTACGGATACTATAATTTAATTTTTTTTTCCCAAAATCGTCAAATAATCAATCAATCGATAAATTCTCACATTCAAAAAATAAGATTGGCAGACAAATTAATTATTTTTAATTAAATTAGACCAGCAGAGTCAGTACGGGTCGAGTCGTTAACTACTCTGCTGACCAAAACTTTATTTTTTACTGATGTGGCATCTAACCGCCGACATTCTACAGAAACTATAATTTAATTATCTTCTCCCGAATTCGTCAAGTTATTAATTAATCAATGAATTTTCAGTTTTAATAATAGGATAGCAGACAGATCAATAATTATTTATTAAGGATAGAGTCGTTAACTACTCAACTGAGCACAACTTTACATTTTACCGAAGTGGCATCTCGCCGCCGACATCCTACGGATACTATAATTTAATTCTTGTCTTCCGAATTCGTCAAGTTATTAACTTATCAATTAATTTTCAGTTTTAATAATAGGAAAGCGTATAAATCAATAATTGTTTATTAAGAGTAGAGTCGTTAACTACTCAGCTGACCACAACTTACATTTTACCGAAGTGGCATCTCGCCGCCGACATTCTACAGATACTACAATTTAATTTTTATTTCCCCGTAATCATCAAGTAATTAACTAAGTAATAAATCGTCCGTTTCAAAAATAACAATGGCAGGAAAATCAATTATTTTTAATTAAATTAGACCAGCAGAGTCAGTAACCCCTCAGCTGTCCAAACCTTCATATTTTACCTCTGTGACATCTAGCCGCCGACATTCTACCGATGCTATATTTTAATTATTTTTTCCCCGAAATCATCCAGTAATTAATTAATCAATAAATTTTCAGTTTTGATAATAGTTTAGCAGACAAATCAATAATTTTTATTAAGAGTGGAGTCGTTAACTACTCAGCTGACCACAACTTTACATTTTACCAAGGTGGCATCTCGCCGCCTACATTCTATGGATACTATATTTTGATTATTTTTCCCCGAATTCGTCAAATAATCAATCAATCGATAAATTCTCGAATTTAATAATAAGACTGGCAGACAAATCAATTATTTTTAATTAAATTAGACCAGCAGAGTCAGTAACCCCTCAGCTGACCAAAACTTTATATTTTTCCAGGGTGGCATCTCGCCGCCGACATTCTAAGGATACCATAATTTAATTATTTTCTCCTGAATTTGTCAAGTTATTAATTAATCGATAAATTTTTGGTTCAAATAATAGGATACAGACGAATCGATAATTTTTTATTAAGAGAAAAGTCGTTAACGACTCAGCTGACCGAAACTTTATATTTTACCAACGCGGCATCTCGCCGCCGACATTCTACAGATACTAAAATTTAATTATTTTTTTCCCAAAATCGTTAAATAATCAATCAATCGATAAATTCTCGAATATTATTATAAGATTGGCATACAAATCAATTATTTTTAATTAAATTAGACCAGCAGAGTCAGTAATCCCTCAGCTGACCAAAACTACATTTTACCGAGTTGGCATCTCGCCGCCGACATTCTACGGATGTCATAATTTAATTGTTTTTTTTACCTTAATACTATTTTCGATTTCATCATAATGACTCCGAATGAAGGTGTTGATGTAATCTATACGGTTCTTGTTCGCATTTTCAGCATTATAGAACTTGCGAGCAATCTTCGTTGCCTGAGCACGATTAAAATTCCGAAAATCAATTTGTCCGTGATTTCGACTTATGATGTTGGCGATTTTCGCAATTTTGCTGGCAACGAGACTTTCTCTGTCAGCACCGGCAGCTTGGGTATCAAGCTGATTTAACAACTCCAATCTCCGGTGCCTCACGATTGCACGCAACTTATCCGATAATTGTTTACTATAACGGCCGTGAACATGTCGTACAGCTTCATTCAATGCGGGCCCATTGAACCATGACGGATCATTGCTAAAATTAGCCCGATATTCACGGAGAAAATCGAGTAGTTTTTTTAATTTTAAACTGCTTAAATCACTTAAACTCATGGAGGAGAGATGTGTTCACTTTAAATTTTTGAATGACAACTGACTGATAAAGGAGTGACATCTGACGACGAAACATTCTCCTTTCGCTATCTTTTACTGTAAGCAGAACGGTATTTTGAGGTTGCAAAATTTTATTTAATTCTACGATACTTTTTTTTCCTAAATTGTATATTATAATAGTAATTCATACTTTATTTTACTGTTATTAATTAATTATATTCACTTATAACAATTAATCTACTTAAAATTACTAAATTTAATCAGCACAAACTATAGCAACGCAAAAATTTCGATCCTAACTTTTTTTCGATGGGCAAAGTGATCTGCCACAGACTAAATAATTCGAGAATGCATAGTAATCCTTCATTAGATGGGAAACTACAGTTAAAAAAAGATATTTCACAGCTTGCATCTACACCCACCAGGGTGCGCTGGAATTATTTTTACATAAACTGTAGCTTCAAGAGGATAGTTTGCTATAAAAAATGCAGCCAACGCGAGATTTAAATTGGTACCAATTGTAAATTTTTATTATAATTACAAAAAATACTAAAATCTGAACAAAAACAGTTTCACTATAAAAAAATCGCGCCAAGTCCACGTTCATAAAACTATTAAAAAAAAAAAAATTTGTTTTTCTTTTTACAAAAAGATATAAAATAAAAAAATTAAAAAATCCAAGTAACCGATATGATTGTTTATGATTTTCGGAAATTAAAAAAAATTTTGTTGTAAATTTAAAAATTAAAAAAAAATTTTTGGAACGTACTTGGTGTGCGTCATTGTGTATTTCAATTTTTTTAAAGTCTAGTAAATATGTTTTACGAATTTCATTAAAAGTATTAAAATATTTTGCAACCGCGCACACTAAATACGTTACAAAATTTTTTTGGTTAAATTAAAAAGGTTAAATTTCGTCAATTTTTGAACAATATCTTTACTATTTGTACGATCTTTAATTACTAAATTAACGTGTCTCAAATCAACAGAATTTTCACATAGATCAAAATATTTCTGTTTTTTCTTAACTTTTATTTCAGCAAACCATTTGTGTTTTCTACTAATACACAGAATTCAATATGTGCATATTGAATATCTTATTACAACGAAAATTTGTTATAGAAAATATTGTAAATACAAATAATTCAATAGAGTTTTATTGAGTTTGTCAAATTTTTCTTTATTACAACAATTATTTCATGCTCTATGAGTTAGTATCTCGTCAACTATTATGATAAATTTATTAATTCTATCAAAAACTCTTTCTAAAAGTATCTATTTCTTCTTTTGTTCCGCTAACTAACAGAACATTTTTAGACTTAGTCTTTTGAAATCAGCCATTATTTAAAATTTCACCAATCTATAAAAATTTTTATAATTATGTAAAACAGGTAACAATAATCAAATTAATCATATAAAAGTCATGTAGAAAATTATATGAAGTTGTGTGAAATTAATTTGAAGTCTTATGTAAAATTATATGGCGTCTAAAATTATATAAATTCTTGTAGAATTTTATAAAGTTATTTAAAATGATGTTAAGTTAGATAGAGTTATATAAAGTGTTATATAATTATATGTCAGAGAGGCAGGGGCTTTTGTTGGAGATTCAGCATCTTGTGATTTACTCATTTTTATTAATACAATTAATTAATATTCGCGATTACAACAAGATCAATTATTTAGGATGAGTAAATAAAATCGTACAAGGTTAACTTAATTTAGAATACAAACAATATTAATAATATCTTGCGATAGACCAAGACTTAGGAAATAACGAATTCGCGATCACCAGGACGTCCGTTCAATCTCAATCCAAAAGCAAGACTGCCTTTTCCAAAACTATTCTCAAATAGTCTGCCTTCTGCACATTTCTCTTTTCCTTATCAATTTTATGATACCCCTATTGTCCTGGGATCCTGACTACGTTGACAACCATGTGCCTACCTAGGCTTAAGCCTACCGCAATAAAACAATTTAGTTAAACCTTCCCGTGTAAAAAAAAGTTGTCCCAAAATTGTCCCAAAAATGTCTCAAGCGTGGGACATCCAAACGTGATACAATTTGGGACATTTTTGGGACATCTTAAAAAAAATTAAAAATTTTAAAATAGTGCGTTTAAGTAATTTTTCGTCGATTTTAGGTATTTTTTTGAAGATTTTCAGAAGACTTCACAATTTCAAGACAATTTTACTACAATTTTAAACGGTTTTTAAATGATTTTGAAGAAGATAATTTATTTTTGCACAGCCGTAGATTTGTCTAGAAATTAATTGATGAAACATTTATTGAACATTTTTGAGACAATTTTAGGAAATTTTTAGGACAGTTTTAGGACATTTTTGGGACAATTTTAGGACATTTTTGGAACATTTTTTTAATATTTTTAGGACAATTTTGAACGTTTTTCAAATAATTAAAAAAAAAAAAAAACAATTTATTTTTGCACGGTTGTAGATTTGTCCTAAAATTAATAGATGAAAAATTTTAGGACATTTTTGGGACAACTTGAGGACATTTTTGGGACAACTTTAGGACATTTTTGGGACAACTTTAGGACATTTTTGGAACAATTTTAGGACATTTTTGGGACAATTCTGTAATGTTTCTACAACAAACTTTTAGAAAATTTTTAGAACTATTTCACGACACTTTTGAAAAAATATTTTAAAAATGTTCCGAAAATTTCCTAAAATTGTCCTAAATTTGTCCCAAAAATGTCCTAAAATTGTCCCAGAAATGTCCTAAAGTTGTCCCAAAAATGTCCTAAAATTTTTCATCTATTAATTTTAGTACAAATCTACAAGCGTGCAAAAATAAATTATCTTTCTTGAAATCGGTCAAAAGTGTCGTGAAATAGTTCTAAAAATGTTCAAAGTTTGTTGTAGAAACATTACAGAATTGTCCCAAAAATGTCCTAAAATTGTCCCAAAAATGTCCTAAAGTTGTCCCAAAAATGTCCTAAAGTTGTCCCAAAAATGTCCTAAAGTTGTCCCAAAAATGTCCTCAAGTTGTCCCAAAAATGTCCTAAAATTTTTCATCTATTAATTTTAGGACAAATCTACAACCGTGCAAAAATAAATTGTTTTTTTTTTTAATTATTTGAAAAACGTTCAAAATTGTCCTAAAAATATTTAAAAAATGTTCCGAAAATGTCCTAAAATTGTCCCAAAAATGTTCAATAAATGTTTCATCCATTAATTTCTAGACAAATCTACAGCTGTGCAAAAATAAATTATCTTCTTCAAAATCATTTAAAAACCATTTAAAATTGTAGTAAAATTGTCATGAAATTGTGAAGTCTTCTGAAAATCTTCAAAAAAATACCTAAAATCGACGAAAAATTACTTAAACGCACTATTTTAAAATTTTTAATTTTTTTTTGAGTTGTCCCAAATTGTGTCACGTTTGGATATCCCACGCTTGGGACATTTTTGGGACAATTTTTTTTTACACGGGTTATTTTACAAAATATTAAAGTAGTAACAGTAAATTTCTTAAAATTACTAAAAATAGAAATATCCTAAAGAATATTCTCATCATTTCCTCAGAAAATACTCTACTGTACTTTATTCTCCGACATATATAAATTTGTACAAAATGATATGAAGTTATGTAGAACTTAATGAAGTTGTTTGAAATTATGTAAATTTATATAAAATTACATTAATTTTTATATTATTATATTACATATAAAGTTGTTGAAAATGATATGTAGTTGTATAAATTATAAGAAGTTTTCTAGAATTATTTATGAAGTTGGATAAAATTTAATAACAATAACAACAATGACTATTATTTATTATTTATTATTATTATACTTTTTAAGAATATTTTATAAATAAAATTTATCCTAAATATTCTTAAGTCTTTATTAAAATTCTGAAGCAGGATCGAAAGTTCTACAGGCGTGCAAATTTCTATCTACAAATTAATTTCAAGTTTGGATTGATCTCAAAACTAACTTATATTTATGTTAAAATATGAATGTAAATCTTAAATTCATTTTGAATCAGAATTTTTTTTACCCGGGCGTCAACGAAGATTTGAACGAAACTTGGCGCTAGATTCTACCGAATCTGTGGATATCAGTACGTCGGCGTAGATGACACTAATAAGCGATGTTGACGTAAAATAGACGTCAGTCAGCCATATGTATTTTGCCTCTGAAAATCTCCGATTGGATTAGGACATCAGGAACGGAGTGAAGTAATCAAACAAGTTGTAAAAATTAATCTTACTTTCTTTTATGGTATCCTAATACTATTAGGATAACATACGTGGCAAGGAGTGTGCATCTCAGACATGAATACGTCTAAATCTCTCTACAGCTTCGTAGGTTGTCTCTTTTGCTCTAGTCAGTATCTTGCAAATAAAATGAGACAAAATACGAAACTTTATAGGGATTTTACTGAAGCAGATACTCTTGTGACTTATGTTCGCCTGGTAGTACTAGGATCGCGTGTGAAGAATGTAGAAGTGAGTTATTTAAAATTTCTGTAGAACTATCAGAAAAAAACTCTTGCAGCTTCATGATTCCCTAATCCAATCTGCGATTTTCAAAGCCCAAAATGAACGTACGCATTTTATACTTTTTATTGCCACGAATCTTTTGTACAGTTTAATTCTATTGTATCGATGAATGTTGGAATTATTTAAAATATAATTATTAATGCAAGATAACGATATTGATGTTTTGTGTCAATGATCTTCTTTTGATATTATTTTACGATTCTTGGGTATTAATTTATTTTTATGATCACTTAATTGCAAAGTTGCTATAAAAGAAAAATATTTTCTGTGCTGAAATTTGTATACTTCATGATGAGATTGGTAAATGCAATATGCACCAGTAGTTGAACGGGTAAGAGTTTTTCGCGTTTAAATTTGATCGTAAGGTTATAACTATAAAATTAAAAAATTTTTTTTCACTTATTTATAGCAAAAATTCAAAAATTTCATGTATTTTGTTTTAATTATTGAAAACATAAAAATTTAATTCAGAAAGTAAGATAAAGGCTCCAAATATTGACGTTTAGATAAAATAAACATGTTTATGTATAAATACATTATTTTTTAATTTTTTAGAAGACTATGAGCTGAAACGAGTGTTATGCTTTTTATAGTTTTAACTAAAAAACTAGAATTTTTAATTTCCCGCTAAGAAAATCGGGAAGTTATTGGTTTTACCCCGTTTTGCAAAAATCGAGTTTTCATCAGATCTCAACGTTTGAAGGGTACAGGAAGCTTCCCTGACTATCCCCGCGAGGGTGTCACTATGTCTGTATGCATGTGTGTGTGTGTGTGTGTGTGTGTGTGTGTATGTTTTTTTTTTTTATAGAGGAGGTCAAATACATTTACGTATACCAGGACGAGATGTTTGTCCTGGGTATGTCGGACTCAGAAGTCAATATTATTTACAACAATACCGACTAAACATCCTCCTCTCTCTTTCCCCATAAATGTTACGGGGAAGACTGGATTGGGACCGCGTTAGAATTACTTCAATCCAGTTCGTGTTGCGTCTCACGACGGTTGCTCCTAGTTACTAGTCTCTTTCTGCGATTTTTTCCTTTAAAAGACGCTGCGCATAGGTTGCGACAGCTGACCAGTTATCTTCTTTTTTGATCATGCAGGTTAACCTAAGTAATTATTAAGCTCTCAGGGGAGAATGTGGTGCCAATAGTTTCATCAGTACTGCTTTTGTAGTCCTTCCACCGGTCACACTCAAAGAACGTGTGCTTGACGTTGTCAATTTTGTCTGGGCAGTATTTGCACATTGGCGTGCTGTGCAGTCCCATCTTAAAAAGATAGGCATTGAACTGCCCATGTCTCGTCAATAGCTGGGTCAAGAAAAAGTCCGTTTCTCCGTATTCCCGAGAAAGCCAGACGTTGATGTTTGGGATCAGGCCTGCCGTCCATCTGCCCGTCTCTCCCGATGTCCATCGTTCCTGCCACTCTTGTTGCGTTTCCGCCTTTATCCTCGTTCTTGCGTCTTTCATGTTTTCGTCACTGTTTCTAGCGTCATAGAGTTTCGCTCTCTCAAACGCGAGTAGGTCGATGGGTGCGGCTCCCGCAATGACCAATATAGTCACCTCGAAAACCGTTCGATAGGCGCAGGCAACCCTGAGAGCGCCTCGCCGCTGTACTGCCGCTATTTTTCGTCGGTAGGTCTTCTGTTTCAATATGTCTGCCCATATTTCTGCTCCATAAAGCAGTACCGAGTGGACTACTTCTAGAAGAACTCTTCTTTTTTTGGTTCTTGGTCCTATAGTGTTGGTCATGATTCTTGCTAGGCTAGACACCGTCTTGCTGGCTTTCTTGCATGCACTGTCAAGGTGTTCGCGGAAAGATAGTTTCTCGTCTATCATTACCCCTAGATAGCGCAGGGCCCTTGTTGACGTCAGTGTTATTTCTTCCATGTCCACAGCGAATGGTTTTGTGAACCATTTTTGACGTGTCAGAACAACCATCTTGGTTTTGTGCTTGGCGAGTTTCAGGTGGTGTTTATCAAGCCAGGTCTTGACGGCGTCAATGGTTTCCCGGGCCAGTAATTCGGCCTCTTCTACGCTGTCTACTACTATCGTGGCCGCAACGTCGTCTGCAAAGCCCGTTAGCTCTACTTGCTTTGGTAACGAGATTTCAAGAAGCTCGTCGTAGTCCGCATTCCATAGATCGGGCCTCATTATTGAGCCTTGCGGTACGCCAGCCGTTATGGCGTATTCTTGTGGGCCTTCCGTAGTTTCCGCTATTAGCTTTCTTCCGTCCAGGTAGTTATCGACTAGTGCCAGATTCTCTGGCTCCGCGTCAAACTTGTGCTCCAGAGCATCTAAAATGTCTCTCCAATTTGCACTGTTAAATGCGTTTTTGACATCTAGCGTGAGGAGGAGACATACTTTACGAGCTTTGAGGCTACCAGACCATGCTTGTGTTGCTGTCTTTATAACTTTCTCGATCGATCCGACTGTCGAACGACTTTTCCGGAAGCCATGCTGGTTGGTGGCAAAACCTCCAGCACGGTCGATCCAGAGTCGGTATCCGGAGTTGGGTTGTTCTGAAGGATAGACCAGATTCGTGCAAGTGAAGCTCGCAATGCCTCTGGATCAAGCCTTCTGGAATTCCATTTCCGCCCTACTCAGCCGATTTAGCGTTGAAGTCTCCGGCTACGATGACTTCGCCGTTGAACTTAGTGACCGCATCTTCTATATTTGCCAGTTTCTGTCGGAACACACTAATCCCTTCGTTAGGTGAGAGATAGACGCTCATGAAGTAGGTTGTGGGGGTTTGAATCCAGACAAAACCTGCTCCACTTTCGCTGTTGTTGACGGTAACGTTCTTTGTGTTCATAATCCAAATTGCTGCCATGCCAGTTTCGTCTGCGAACCATGTTTTACCTTCGATGTTTAGATATTGCTCGCAGATAAAGCAGACGTCGATTTTATCTTCAAAGACACGCTGGCGCAGCAGGTTTTGCGCCAAGGCGCACCTATTCAGGTTGCCTTGTAGTATGCGTGTCATTTCTGCCCTCTCTTGGCTTCTGCAAGTGCTGTGCGGAATGCCCTGTAAGCTCCAGTGCCAGAAATATGGCATAGATCATCCTGGGCATCTTTGTCCGGAGCACAAAGGAAGCATTTTGGCTTTTCCGTGCAGTTTACGGCCTTGTGGTTCTCTCCGCCACATTTGTAGCAGCACCTGCTTCTGTTTGGTCCCGCACACTGGCGTGTTTGGTGTCCAAAACTAAGACATTTAAAACAGTGGGTTACTTTTGCAACTGGGCGTATACGACAGTTCACCCAACCGATCATTATATGGGCCTTGTCAAGGACCTTAATCGCACTGGCCTCGTCTACTTCGCAGAAGGCTGCCCGATTTCCTCGTGGTGTGGGTTTTGTAAAATTTCCCCGTTTGACCTCCAGGCTGTCAGTGAATTCACGTTTGAGTGCTTCACGGACTTCGCTCTCGGTAGAGATTTCGTCCAAGTCGAGGATCTCGATCGTTGTTGTTGGTGTTAGCGTCTTGACCGTGCCGATGTTTGCAGAGGCTGACTTTACTGCATCGGTGAAAGCCTTGCTGTCTTCGGTCTTTCGAGCCATTTCAAGGAGAACACCTCCGTGTTTCGTCTTTTTAATAGACTTTATGTCTACGCCCATCTCGACAGGGCTTACCTTGGCCTTGATTTCTTTAGGATATCAGCATAAGTTTTGTCGTCTACTGGTTGGACAAGAACAGCCTTAGTTCTTGTCTTCTTTCTCCTCGGTTTCTTAGAGGTACCCTTACTTGACTGGTTTTGAGCTTTATTAGGGGGAGCCGCTGTTTCATGCTCTTTTTCCTTCTTCTTCCTATTTCGGTCCACTGTAGTCCAGACGTCCTCCCGGGCTGTCTTTTTCTGTGGTGGCTTCTCGATTATTGTAGAAGGGCTGGGCGTGGACAGCTGCCTCTTCTTGTTATTGTCCTTTCGTTGCTGTGGTAATTTTTCGATCTCTTATCCAAGTCTGTCGTCGTTTTATTATTTCTAACGTTTAACACTTACGATATCTTATTTTGTTAATATTGTTCATATTATTAGTTCAGTGTGTTAATTAAAATTATAATTGTTAATAACTAAATAATAATATTAAATTATACTTCGAGTGTAGTAACTATATAATATTGTGTGTGAAAACCCCTTTTCCTCTTTCCCCTAATCCCTCATGGAAACCGCCGTCAGGCATTACTCCCCGTGAGGGGAGGATCTAGCTACTGCTCTTTCTTCTGTTGGCTAAGATGTTATTCTTTCCTCCTTCTAATTGGCGTCATTTGCTCTTCTTCTTTCTATGGACCGCAGGTCTGAGAGGACTCCCGTGACAAACGTGTTTGTGGCGTTCCAGGCAGCCTCTGATGACAGCATTGCTTCTACTATTGTCTCTGGTTGGATTTTCCTCTTCAGGATATTCTCCAGCTCATCTCGCTGTGGATAAAAACGTGGGCACTCAAAGAAGACGTGCTCTGCATCTTCATTGACTCCTGGGCAGGACGGGCATGATAATAGTAAGATAATAGTTGACCTCACCGTGACTCCGGTTTAGCCAAACGTTGATCCTTGATATGAGACGATGCGTCCACCTACCCTTCACTGTGGCATCCCACTGTAGTTGCCATCGACTTATGCTCTTCTGCCGTTCTTCTGTTCTAAGCTCCTCAGCGCTTAGTGTGGTTGACTTCTTTCGTTCGTAAAGGATCCGTCTTTCCTCAGCTAAGACTCTGAGAGGCAAAGTTCCGGAAATGACACACACTGCTTCCATAGATATTGTGCGGAAGGCGCTTGCTACTCTTAAGGCACTCAGACGGTAGACTGGTCCAGCCTTTCTCCATGATTCTTGCTTCTCTAGTGCGTCCGCCCAGATAGATATTCCGTAAGTGAGCATTGATGTGACTACAGATGATATCAGTAGTCTTCTGCTCTGCTTTGGGCCTCCGACGTTTGGCATCAGTCGTGCTAAGCTAGCTACCACTGCTGATGCTTTTGCACTCACGTGTTCGACTTGCTGCTTAAAGTTGAGTCGGGCATCAAGCATCACTCCCAGATATCGGATATATGGTTGTGATGTGATTTCTTGCTCTCCGACTTTCAGCTTTATGGTCTCTATCACTTTTCTGCTGGTAATAAGCACAGCCTCAGTCTTCTGTTTAGCCAGTTGTAGATTCATTGAGTCCATCCACCGGTTAACTTTCTCAAAGGTGATACCGAACATGTGGTTTATCTCATCTAGGTGTTTAGCAACGATTACGACAGCTACATCATCTGCATATGCAACAAGCTTGACACTTCTTGGAAGAGTCAGTCTCAGCAGGCCATCATACATGACATTCCACAGAAGTGGACCCAGAACGGAACCCTGGGTACACCTCCGGTAATATCATACTCTTTTGAACCATTCTTCATGTCGTATCTCAGGATTCTGTCCGTGAAGTAGCTAGCCACTATCCTACGTAGATATCCTGGTACGTTTTTCTCTTCCAGGGCTTGCATAATGCAGTCCCAGTTGGCGGAGTTGAAGACCTTTTTTGATGTCCAAAGTGGCCACCAGGCAGAACTTCTTCGCTCCACCCTTCCATCTGATCCCTGTGTGTGTGTGTGTGTGTGTGTTACGCATAAACAAACATTGTTACAAGAAACTATAATTAAGTATTAATAGAGTCGTTCGGGTCAAGTGTGCGCACTTAAGGATTTAAACTAATATTAAAATTAAACAATAACAAATAAAGACAGAATAACCCATGCAAACGATAAATTATTTATTGAACTAATAATAAAATCAAGTAATATTACATAAAACTTTGATACTTAGAAAGAAAAAACAATTAATGAGAGAAACTCAAAATGCGCACACTTGACCCGCTTTGCGGGTAAGTGTGCGCATTCGTTTGGGTAAGTGTGCGCACTTGGGGAAAGTGTGCGCATTGTTTTTCAATAACTATAATCTTCTTACTTACTAATTATCTTGAAGACTAGATAAATAAATAATAAGAGATCAACTTAGAAAACATAAAATCACGTTAAATCAGATGATTAAAATTAAAGTTAAAAGAAATTATAGAAGTTTGAAATGAGTTCGTTTTATGAAGAATATTTTTGGCAGCGATCACACTCAAAACTACCTCCTTCATAAAAGGTACATTCTTCATGCCACCAGTCCATGCATTTAGTACATTGTATCCATTCCTCTGTCGGAGGTTCCGTGTATTGCTCCCTACAAAGTGGACAAAAATATGTTTTTGAGTCAGATTTGGTAACCTCTGGCTTTTTTTTCAACTTTTTTTTTAGCGGTACAGTTTTTTTGTTTTTATGCTTCAAAGGCTCAGTCTCGTTCAATGCTGGCTTACGAATTTTATTTTCAGGTTTTTTTTTCTCGTCTTCGAGTCTTTTTTTTTCTTCCAGTTGTTCTTTATAAGGACTAGAGGTAATAATTTGAGACTTCATAGCAACTCGATTGGTACGACGTCTTTTGTCTTTCATCTTTGGAAATGGTGAGATCATGGAGACCGAGACATTTTGAGATTGATTCTCTTTGTTTGAGCTTGTGTTTTTACAACAACTTCATTACTTTCTTACACAAAACAACGGGGTGAGTGTGCGAACGCGTACACTTACCCGCGCACACTTGCCCCAGACCGAGATTTTTGATTGATGTTTTTATAACTTTACCAATATTAAACATAACCTTAATTTATATACAGAATACTTAACTTGAATAAATCACTAACATAAAAAAAATTCATTTACCTCAATATCTATATTCAACTGGATGTGACAATCTTTGCCAAAATGACAAAAGTTACAGTTGAGAGGCCGAATTCTTTTAATTATTATTAAAAAAATAAGTGGACGACACAATGTCGTGATCTTGCAGATTAATTATGTCTTTGTTACTCTAAGTTTCAGTTCCCTACGTTTAACACGAATTTCCTTTCTACTCTTTGTAGATAAACAGGGTGCGCACACTTACCCAATGCGCACGGTTACCTCGAACGACTCTAACGTTGTACGATATTTGTATCATCTGGATATTGTAAACAAATAATAAAATGTCTCAAGATAATAATAATAATGTGCGCCCTTCTCAAACCAACGCTATTCCGACATATATATTAAAAGTAGGGTATAATACGTTTTACTTTGGAACCTCTTCAACTACTGGGTACTTTACCTTCGTTGTTCTGTATTCTGATACAATATCATCTTCAGTACTCATATTGAAATTAATAGCCGAAACCATATTAATATTAGGTACATTGGACAATTTACAACACCAATTGTTGACCAGATTATTATTTCAATTATTAACAAGTTTTTTCTCACAGAAATTATCCACAGATTCGGTAGAATCTGGCGCCAAGTTCCGTTCAAATCTGCTGTAAACGGAGCGCCAGACTACCGACTGTGTTTACTGTAAGCAGAACGGTATTTTGAGGTTGCGAAATTTTATTTAATTCTACGGTACTTTTTTTTCTAAATTGTATATTATAACAGTAATTCATACTTTATTTGACTGTTATTGATTAATTATATTCACTTATAACAATTAATCTACTTGAAATTATTAAATTTAATCAGCACAAACTATAACAACGCAAAAATTTCGATCCTGACTTTTTTTTTCGATGGGCAAAGTGATCTGCCACAGACTAAATAATTCGAGAATGCATAGTAATCCTTCATTAGATGGGAAACTACAGTTAAAAATAGATATTTCACAGCTTGCATCTACACCCGCCAGGGTGCGCTGGAATTATTTTTACATAAACTGTAGTTTCAAGGGGATAGTTTGCTATAAAAAATGCAACCAACGCGAGATTTAATTAAGTTGGTACCAATTGTAAATTTTTATTATAATTACAAAAAATACTAAAATCCGAACAAAAACAGTTTCACTGTAAAAAAATCGCGCCAAGTCCACGTTCATAAGACTATTAAGAAAAAAATTTGTTTTTCTTTACAAAAATATATAAAATAAAAAATTAAAAATCCAAGTAACCGATATGATTGTTTATGATTTTTGAAATTAAAAAATTTTGTTATAAATTTAAAAATTAAGAAAAAATTTTGGAACGTACTTGGTGTGCGTCATTGTGTATTTCAATTTTTAAATTTTGCAACCGCGCACACTAAATACGTTCCAAACTTTTTTAATTTTAAAATTTGTAACAAAATTTTTATTAATTTCCGAAAATCATAAACAATCATATCGGTTACTTGGATTTTTTAATTTTTTTATTTTGTATCTTTTTGTAAAGAAAAATAAATTTTTTTTTTCTTAATAGTTTTATGAAAGTGCACTTGGCGCGATTTTTACAGTGAAACTGTTTTTGTTCGGATTGAGAATTAATATTTAAACTTCTTGACAAATGCTTATTTATTGATTATAAAGTATTTAATTTCATATAAATTAATCACAAATTAACTTACCAAATGCGGCGCGGTTTCTCATGACTAATATTCACAACTTTCTGACATTTGTACACAAACTTATTTTATTTATTAAAAAAACTGCATATATTTATGTGCATGCGCAAATTTTTATTTCAAGTGTAATTAAAAATTGATAATTACCTACTGAATATAAAATTAAATTACTAGATTTTTTTTAATTAAATTGATATGCTGTCTGGTCAAATGATATTAATTATTTATTCAATTTAAATTAATCTTTTAAGTTTAACTAGCATATTTTTTGTATAAAATTGTCTCATTAATTTATTCATACACACGAAAAAAAATTACATGTGAAAATTATAAAGAAGGTAATGTAAAATTTACATTCATTTATTAATTTCATGACTTGTATGTAAAATCTTTTTTTTTTTTTTTTAATAAATAATTAAAAATTACTTAAAAAATAGAAAAGGTAATTATAAAAAATCACATTATTTTTATTAATATTATATTTATTTAACAACTTATAACGATATCCATTTTTTTTCTACAAATATATCATTTTATTTAAATATAGATTTCATTTTTTATAATTAATTCAGCACACTATAAATATATAATTAGCTAAATCTTTTTTTCACAAATAATATATCTTCTTGTTTAATATAATGGAATATAGTTATCATTTTAAAGTCAACTGTCTTAATTTGCTAAAAACAAAAGTTTTATTTACAAAAATTATAATCCTATTTTATTTTATAATTAATTTTTATGACAATAGTGTAATGCGATGGTAAAAGAAGAAATTCATTATTTACATTTTAATGAAAAATAAATTGGAATATTTTTGTTTTATAATTAAAATAATTATTATATAATTGTAATTATTAACTATAAATTGTTTATTAAGTGTCAAATTATTTAAGACAATTGCATCTTTTTATTTAATGCACAAACCCGCTTTCATAAAATTAATCAGCCTCCAAATTTTATATAAAAAATTTACTACCAACAGTAAAAATTTATTTACAAAATTATAAATGTTTACAAACTAATTTAATTAAAAAAAATGTGGTTAATTTTTTAAAGCGAGCTGATTTCTTATTTTTTTTTCTTACTTTTATACACCCGATTTAAAAAAGATAAAAATTATCTATAGAATAAATTCTTACACTTTTTTTTAATCTTTTGTACCTGCTACTCTTTTGTATTTTTCCTCAGATATTGACCGGCCCATAAAAGTTTTTCTGATGCACTCCGTTGCATAACAGGTTTTCATTTTAAATTTATGAGGTTGAAAAATTTCTCACAGTTTTAATATATTATTAGATGTCTTTTTTATTCTCTTGTTATATTAAAAAAAAAAACCTGTTATTTATTTTTATTTTTTTCGAACTAAAAAATATATAAACTTTACAATTAGCATTAAAAAAATTAAATAACATTTGTTAAATTAAATTCAACAAAATTCAATTAATTTTTTACGCAGCATGGTAAAATAGGGAACGTGCATAGACTGCCATCTTCCGGCAAAAATTTTAACTTTTAAGCAAAAATGACTGTGCGTCATTTTTCCGTGCTCATTCTTAATTAATAAAATTATTTTTAAAATAAAAAATAATATTTGTCATTTTTACTTAATTACTAACATTATCGTTATAAATTTTATTTATTTCAAGGTGATGAATATTTGTACTGTTAAAATTCAGCCGTATGTTAAAAATGTTATCAATTTCAATATTTTAATAAAATTTTTAATAACTTCATTATAAACAGTGTAATAAATGTCTCTTTATAAAGAAGAAATCATTTTAACATTTTCAATACAGCCATAAAAGTTATCGTTGTTTTAAGGAGGTTCGAGCATAACTTATGAATCAAAATAATGATTAAATTTCTTTTTACTTTCAGTCTTCCCAATATTCGTCAAAATTCTTTATCTTAATTTGAAATAATTTGAACATAAACGAGTTAAAAACATAAAATTTAACTTGAAATATTTCAAAAATTATATCGGTAATGTATTATTATTAAATTTTTTTTATATTTTACAATAATCCAAATTTCTTGTGTATAGTTTTTTATTCGTTAAAGTTGGGAGGTTAATATTGAAAAAAATAATTAAAGTCTCGACTAAAGTTTGTCCGCCATAAGAGCCCGTGTGTAAGAAGATAAAAAATGTGATTTTTGAAATTTAATATCTAAGTAACTAAACGGTAAATCATTTTAAAATTTTGGGATTAGATAAATGACGAATTTATTTATACGTATACTTAAATTCAAAGCAGAAAGTTGGAAATTATTTTTCACATTAGATTCGCTCGAACCTCCTTAACTATAAAATTTGCTACCTAAACGCGATAGTGCTGCCTCTATACTCCGCTCCCTTTACACTAAAATTTTTTACAATTAAAATTCCATAGTTTTTTTATTTTTTTACATTAAATATAAAAAGTGTAAGAAAAATACTCTACATTTGGTCTAGTCGGTCTTTTTTCATACACTTTACTTCATACATTTCATACATTAGTCTATTTAATGCACAACCTAACCTTACATTAAAATTATCACATAACCTTATAATAAAATTCTTCTATTATGCATGGTAAAAATATAAACTTTTATGATACATATCAAGATATAAAACTATAAAAAGTTTTCGAAATTGAAAAAAAAAAAAAAAAATAAAATAAAATAAATTTTCCATAAAAAAATGTGCGAATTTATAAAAATTTATTTTGAATAAAAAATAGAAACAAAAAATTTTGTTTTTCTTAACGAGGCACATTCAGTTGATAGAAAAAATATTTTTTGGAACAAAAACTAATTATTACCTTAAATAAATTTTTATCAACGTTTTTTTTTTATCATACTTATTATTATTATCAGTAATTATCTACTATTTCGTTAAGAATTCAATTTTAATTGTCTATTATATTAAGAGGAGATTTTTCTTCAACAAATAAAGTATAAAAAAAATTTATTGAATTCTTAAATTAATAAGACACTTATTATATTTAAATGATTATTTGTACAATCTTCAGTGTCATTATTATAATATAATTAATTGATTAATTTTTTTCGAGTTATATAAAAATCATTACTTAAAAAATATCATTCTTATTTTAACAAACATAATAAATCTGTTTATATTATTTATTTTATATTATGGACGAATTGTGATAAATATATTTTATATTTTTTAATATTCAATATGTTTTTGGAAGTTAAGACTCTTGCACAAATAATTGACCTGTTACATTGTCAATTGGTAGACTAGGCACGGAATTATTCATTTATTAATTATTTATCTATTAAAAACATTAACAAGAATAAATGAAGAAAGCTATCTGAGATTACAGGAAGACATGTTTTTTGTTTAACAGATCTTAGTAATTTAAAAAAAGATTTTTAATTTTTTTAAGGGATTATTCTAGTTTGTAACTTTCAAAAAAATTTTTTTTTTTTACATTTTTCGAAAGTATATTTATCTAAAAGTATTGCGTCAATAATTTTAAGTAATTAGATCACTGCAATTATATTATTTTACGATAATTATGTGGATGTTCGAGTGGAAGAAAATAAAATTTTTGAAAAAGCTGAAAGAATTTTGTACGACATATTCTACATAAATTAAAGTACCCAGTACTTAAAAAGACTTCGAATTGTTGTTATACAAAATCCGTGTATTTATTATAAGTAATATGCGCATATTATAATTATTCAATGATACATCAATTTATTACTGTAAGTTTTTTCAATTATCAATCAAAACAATTATATTTTTGTTAACTTAAAAGTTGACATATCGAGAATAGCCGATAGATACTATTTTTTTCATTAAAAAAATACTAAACCGTAAACCGGACAATCAGTAAAAAAAAAAAAAAAAAACAGTACATTATTTGAAGTAAAAAAAATTGTACCACCCAATGAAATAGCCTTTTCTAAATAATACATATTTTTTGCAAAGACATAAACTATAATTTTTATACTAAATTTTAGCGTCTAACTATACCTCCAAATTTTCAAAGCGGTACCCAAAACTTGAACAAGCTAGGGCCGTATAATTTTAACACTTTAATTTCTAATAGGTTTATAGACTAGTAATCAGCATTGTGATTTGTATTAATTACTGCAAATTGAATAAGTTTCATAGCTAAAAATTAGTGTAGTTAAAAATTATTGAACGTTTTAAATTGAGTTCTTTTGATTTATAATTGAAAATTTGCTTTGTCATTCATAAAAAATATAATTAAAAAATTGAATATAAATACTTATCATTTTTAAATGAACATATTAAATATTTATAGTACTATTTTTAATACTATTCAATAATATGTTATAATTCTTTTGATATTCCAATAAAACATAGAAAATTTTTGCTGTGCCTATTGCCATATATTTTATTAGTTCAACTACTGCGGCTTGTCAGAATTGATTGTTCAACTACTACTCCTTTCATAGTCTATCTTAAAAACGTTTTCAAAATATAAATATTCAATTATCTTTGTTATTTTGCGCTTCAATCTATTCAAAATTATTTATATTTTCATGAAAATCACTAATAATTACATCTTTATATATTACAAGTAGGCTCAAATGCGTTTTAGTTTGAAACCTGTTCAACTACTGGGTACTTTACATTAGTAGCTATTACATCAGCTCCAACCAAATCAAAATTTTGATTTTTACTATTGTTTTAGGACTAAAAACTGTGAAAAAAAGTCTCATTTTTCAGTTTTTTTTTAAATGTTCGCCACCTTGTTATTTATCAATAAATATCAATCTCCGTAGCTGATGCAATAACTACTTATATATTGAAGGTAAATAATTTTGGCTTTTGTGTTTTAAATGAGTCGTTACCAAGTTATCATTTACGTCAGCGACATACCAACGTTTTGGAGAGATTCCGTCCACTCGTTATTTTTTCATATAAAAAATATAAAATAAAATAAATTTAGATATTTTTTATTATTCAAGAGTGTATTTGTTGAGCTGAATAAATTTTATATTAATCTCTATAATAGTTTCTGTGTAAAAAATTCATAAATATTGGATTTTTTTCGAGCGTTGGAACCAGAATAACCCTTTAATTAAAATTATATAGAAAATTGAAGCGTGAAAAAATTTACCGGGCTAAAATATACTAAAAATATTCATTTAATTTTCAAAGATTCTCTTAAACAAAATCAGTTCTACAAACTTTGGTTGATCCTTTATAAATCATCTATAAAACATTATTAAATTCCTCAAAAAGTTAATAAATGAATTAATCAATTAATTAAACTACCATCTAATTAGTTGATAACTAAAAAAAAAATCAAGACCAATTTTTTCTAATGCAATGATTGATTTTTTATCATCTTTTACTTTAAATAAATAATATTATAAATTACCTAAGATTTTTGACGAGCAACAAGAGCTTGGAGACGCTCAAGCTCCTTCATTAATTCCCGGTTAGTTTGCTCGAGTGTATTGACGCGGCTGCGGTAATTAATGTTCTCGTTAGACAGCAAACTAACTTTTCTCTCCAAGCCGTCCATGTACTCTTTCTTCTTCCTGCGGGACTCTTGCGCGGAAATTTTGTTTTTTATTTTTCTACGGACTTTTTTCAAGGACTTTTCTTCTTGCTTTGTTAATGGTAATTTTGTTGGTACTGGATAACCTTCGGCTATTAATGTGCGTTTTTCTTCTTCGGTAAGTATCAACGTGCCGGTAGATCCCTTCTGAAATAAAAATATTAATAATTATAATTGTTTAATCGCTCCGTAACTAATAATTACATTTTATAGCTTTCAAGTTGTTAAAGTTATTTTATGTCTTTATTTTTAAATATTCCACAGCTTGGTAGTTTTTTATAGAACTACTATCGAAAACATTCGAGTCAATTATTACGTAATCTATATTATTAAGAGAATAAGAAAAATTTTGTATCCACGATAGTCATATCATAAAATCGGTTTTTTAAAATGAAATTTAGTATCATTGCAAAGGTCTAGACTTGCATCTGTGCCTTCTCAAGGTTTCATATTATTCTCACCGATAGTGAATTTATTATGATAAGTATTTAGGCTGCATTTGAAAATTCTCTATCTCTAGATACATAATTAAGAAATGACCCTGTATCTTGAAAACTATTGACATTTTCGAAGATATAAGCTTACCCCGACATTACACTCATCGAGACCTTTTGTTTGAGTACCCACATGAATTTTTCATATATTTATATATATTATATATATGTATATATGAAAAATATATCAAAATGCATGTGGGTACTCAAATGAAAGCTCTTGATGAGTGTAACATCGGGATGAGCTTATATCTTTAAAAATGTCAATATTTAAGAAAGTACAGTGCAATTTAACAAAAGTCATTATTTAATAAAGCAAAATTTTATTTATTTATAGTTCAGGGCAGTCGCATAGTGACTGCAAGGTTGCTAGTTTATATTATTGTTATATTACAAGCATAAAATTAATGCGTTTTGTCGAAAGAAGAAAAATTTTATTTGAGTTTCGATAATACTAATCACACTATACATAGTTTGAGTACTTTTGAAACAAATTTTAAAAATACAATAGTTATGACAGGATCAATTATAAATAATTTAATGGACAAATGTGACGGAACAAATTTATAGAATAAACAAACTAAAAACTCGTCTAAAAACTTAACATTGGTATTTATTTTATTTAGTAAGAATGAGAATAAGGGAATTTATATTTAAATAAAATTTATTGATTTGAAAAACTAAAATTTGAAATAAATTCTTGAGAAAACTGGATTGTTTTTCTGGTTAAAAAATGTGAATTCGATGCTTTTTAAAATATTTCTGCTGAAGATGAATAGTTAATTTATAAGAAATTAAAAAAAATATTATTGTTTGATTTAATTGAATATTGTAATTGCTGAATATGAGGATTTTTTGTTCATAAATAGAAACAAAAAATTATCTTTTTTAATATGACTAGGAAATTAATAAATCGTAGATAAAAATAAACAATAATATTTCGGCTGTCGACAGTTCTATTTAAAAACACATTAATTATTAGATTTTTGACTTATTTTTTTGGTATTGATGCATTTTTATTACTCTAAGTAAACAATCTTATATTTTTTCTTGTCAAAACTTTTTTACTGAAAATATCATTTATGTATAAATTAAATTTTTTTTTCTAATATACTTTTTTGTAATAGGCAAATTTAAAAATAGTGTAAGAAATTTCAGTAAATATTTATTTAATAAATAAATAACTAATTAAGAACAGAATCAATAGTTCGATTATTATAAAAAAATAAAATCTTAATGATAAATAATCTACAAAATTACTTATTATTCTTATGATTATTAGATTTTAAACTATTTTGTTTATTATTATATAAAATTAAATTTGAGTTAAATTTCATATATACATATATATATATATAATGTATATAAATATATGAAAAATTGATGTGGGTACTCAAATGAAAGGTCTTGATGAATGTAACATCAGGATGAGCTTATATCTTTAAAAATGTCAATAGTTCACAAGATACAAGGTAATTTTTTTATTATTTAGCTAGAGTTAGAGCATTTTCGAATGCAGCCTAAATACTTATCATAATGAATTAATTATTGATGAAAATGATATGAAACCTTGAAAAGGTACGAATTCAAGTTAAAACCTTTGCAATGACACTAAATTTCACTAAAAAAAACCGATTTTATCATAATGTCTATCCTGGACACTAAATTTTTCTATTCTCTTAATAATATAGATTGTTATTATTATTATTATTATTATTATTATTATTATTATTATTATTATTATACAGTATATTTTCTGAAGACTGGTTTTTAGAATACTATAAATCTGAATTTTTTTGTTGGCTATCCAGTCTATTGCACGAATTTTTTATCTAATAATTTATAATATCGTTCGCCTTTTCCCTCCAGGCATAAACGATTTTAAAATTCGTATATAAATTTGTCATTAAAGGTAAATTTGACTGAAAAAATAATTCGGACGGTCCCAGACCAGACTAGGGTCGTCCGAATTATTTTTTCAGTCAAATTTACCTTTAATGACAAATTTATATACGAATTTTAAAATCGTTTATGCCTGGAGGGAATACAGGCGAACGATATTATAAATTATTAGATAAATAATTAGATAAAAAATTCGTGCAATAGACTGGATAGCCAACAAAAAAATTCAGATTTATAGTATTATTATTATTACTTAATAAATCAAAGATAGTTAATATTATTATTATTATTATGCATTTAATAAAAAATCATATATTCTTCTCCATATAATATATGATTCACATTCTTCATATTTATTACAATAATTAAAAAAGAAAATCTTCCTAAAAAAAATAATATTTATCAAATAAACGAATCTTTTTGTAACATGTCCCATCTTAAAGTCAGGACAAGCCACCCGCTAAGCGAGTTTCAGGACCCTAATAGGGGTTTCGTAAAAGTAAGTTTTTCCCATCGATTTTCCCCTCGAAACATTCTCTAAAAGATACCCTACCTAAGGATAAATTGGCCTTTTTTTTTTATTCAAAGGCCCAACTTTTTTTAAACCTGACGTTCTTGAATCTTTTTTAATTTTAGATTATGATAAACGTCGGTCGTAACTCAAGCATAGCTTTTTAAAAATCAAAAAAAGAAATGTTAATCTACATTTTTTCTTAAAATCTAAAAAATAAGTAAAAAAAGTAAAATTACCGGTTGGCATGATATTAACGAGGTGTGAATAGGTTGTCTGGTAGTATGTCCATTGGTAACATACAAACGTGGTCCATAAATACCCCGTATATTTTGTACTGTACAAATATTATTATTATCAGCGCGTCTTATTGGCGAACAAGATGCTGATACGCCACCGTTGCTTCCACTTTCACTGTCAGAATTATTGCTACTGGGTGGTGTCGGTGGTAAGCTCTGGGATGACGTTTGGGTATCATCGTTGCAGCTACTGTTACTGTTTATCAGCTGGGAGACATGATACTCATCAAGAACAGCATCTTCGTAGTCTTCATCATCAGCTTCACTGTCACTCAAAGATTGCTCCTTGACTTTTAAGTTCAGGTGCAATCTATTTGGTGCAATCATTTCAATGAAATTTTTGTCGTCGATGTCAACGTCAATTTCTATTTCGTCATTGGTGTTTTCTGTTGATTGCGCCGATTCTTCTTTTATTTCCATGTACTCTTCCACGGCTTCTAAAATATCGTGAGTGACTTCTGATAAAGTTGAAGGTGATGTGCGACCGTGACTGGATGCTTTTTTCATTGATATTGCTGGGAAACATTCTTCTTCCATATCTACAATAATAGAATTAAATTCATCAATTTTCTTCTTAAAAAAAATTATAAATATACTCTCAGATTTCTTCTCAGATCAAGCAAAGATTTGTACTTAAAAGTTTTCTGTACTATTATAATAAATTGATGTTTTTATTTAATAACCAGGCCGAAGATTTTTGCCGAAATATTAGTCTTGTTAAAAGTTTTTATAAAGTTGAAAATTTAATTTTTTACAAGAAATGTCTCTTATAAGTTTTTTATACGACCAATATTTTTACCGTTATTCCATGATTAGGATTCATAATATATGATTCACATTTTTGCTAATTATAAAAATCTCAATTTTGAAATTGCGGCTTTCTTATTGGTCTTAGGCAAAAATTATAAGAGAAATTTTTAGGTAGAATTTTTTAGAAATAGAAATCTATCTATTGTAGCCGGTCTCATGTCGTAATTTTAAGAAAATTTTGTCATAATATGTTTCATTTCATCGAGTAATTTCGAAAAATGGCATTGGCCCAAAAGTTTATTTATGCGATATAACGCGCCATGTCAGCAGGATTGCGCCCAAAGTTTTCAACCGATCTTTATGAAATTTTGTGGGCTCATTCTGTGGACCAATACTAAGATTAAGTTTGAAGATGAGCAAAATCGGCCGGTTAGTTTACGAGTTGTGGATGTTCGAAAATTTTTTTTATTTTTAAAAAATTTTGAAATTCGTATATTTTATAGAAATAATTTTCTAGATATAAAAGATAGATGCAATCTATTAAATTTATCTCAAACTTCATTTAATTACCTTCAATTTAAGCTACTAGGGTAAATGTACCAGTAGTTGACCGATTAAGGATTTTTGGCATTTCAATTGATCGTAATTTAATTATTATACGCTAAAAAATAAAAATTTTAAGTTTATTTAAACTTTAAATATTCAAGTTTTTGATATGAGATGTTATTTAATCGAATTATTCATAAAATTACATATAAATTCACATTTAAATGCAGGTAAGATAAAAACACCAGTAGTTGACCGGCTTGATCCAGTAAATTGACCGGAGTGTTCCAGTAGTTGACCGATTATCAAACATTGGTTATTTTGTAAATTTTAATTAGTTTTTTATGTTTAATGTATAATGTTTTTATGCTTATTTATTTAAATTAGATTTGTATTGTTAGTAAACAAAATTCGTTTAGTTTAGAACAAAACTAATAATAATAATAAAAAAGTAACAGATTAGTAAATTAAACTTCGATTCAATAATGACAAAAGCAAAATATTTTTTTGAGACACACGTATGCAATTATTAAAAATAATAACTATTATTTTAAATAAATCATTTCTAATATCAACAAAAAATTCATATTTAAATTTGTTACACTGATAGAAGGATTTGTTTATATTTAATGATGTTTCTTAATATCATAGGGTTTAATAAATATTTATTAACAGTTTATAAATTATTTATTAAATACGATTTATTAACTGTTAATAAATATTCATTAATGTTTAATGAATATTTGTTAACTTCTAACAAATATTTATTTAAAATCAAAAGCAAAAATAGCAATTTTCTTTTGAGACTTTTTATTATAACCCTACAGCTGGAATACATGATAATAATTCAATTCACTAAATAAATAAACGTTTTTAATATTTTAAAATATAAAAGATAATTATGAGCTGTGATAAAATTTGTTATGTTACAGTAAACGTTATTATAAAATAATATAATTAATGTAAATAATTTGTAAAGATTGCAAGCGAAACACAAATTCACTCAACAAAATATTTATTAACTGTTAATAAATATTGGTTAAATATAAATAAATACTTATTAACTATTAATAAATGTACTCTTTTCTTCTAAATAAATAAATTAAATTATTAATAGCTAATAAATCCTTCTATCAGTGTACAAATTTAAACTTGACTCAACAATCATCTTATTTGAAAGACATTAAACAATAAGCATAAATACTTCTTTATTACTAATAATTTAATAATTATAAATTATTTTAAATAACAACACTTATGTTAACATAATATTATCACGTAAACATATTTATTTTGAAAAATAGCAGATTTCAATAGATGACTGAAGTCATTTATTGATGGTACAACGGTGTTTTATTGTGTCAGTATCTGACCGGTCGTTTAATTGCTATTTATTTGATTGTTTTTGTCAAATCTTATTAAAAGATTTGTTAAGAAACTATTAAAGACTACTTCAGAATTTTATTTGATAAGATTAACCTAATAGAAACTTTTTTGTTAACTAAAACATGTAGTCGCCTCTCGGATACTCTACTATAGTAATTGACCGATTTTAGTCAGATCATGCGGTGAAATATTTTCGATGTTCTAAAAATTAAATTAAATTTGGAATACCTATTCATTGTAATGATTTTAAGTCCAACAATAGTTAAAAATAAATTTCAGGGTCATAAAAAATGCAGTTAATAATAATTTTTGGACTTTTTTTTATGAAAGCGGTCAACTACTGGAACATTTACCCTATTTGTCTAATTTCAATCATTTTTTTTTTTTAATTAATTCGTGATTTTGAAATTTGAAAAAATTTTTCAATGAACGTATTTTGGCTCTTTTTATTTAAATAATTCTTAAGCCGTAAAATTTAGCTCAAATCTTTTGAATTTATTTAAAAATTCACATGATTATCTTCACATGATTTAAGTTGTTATTCGTCGACTTTTGATAATTTTTTCAATTTATTTCGTAGTTGGGAAATTAATAAAAAATCAAGAATAAATTAATTTTTTAGCTTTTATCATCAAATGACTTTCATCTGTTCCAAATCCTATTTTTTTGGTAGTCTTTGAATATTTATTTTTGGTAGTCGGTCTTATATCGTTACTTGAAAAATATAATAAAAAATAAATTTTAGGACATAATTGCCTCTTAATAATGTGTTTTTTTTTTTTTTTCAATATTCAAACAAGAAATCTACCTATCCATGTCGAGTGTGGCTGAATGACGCTTTTTTTAATTCTCTAATCTTTACAACTTTCTGAATAGAAAATGCTTAGAGCTTTTCAGAAAAATTTTGTGTTTTTAATAGAAATTTTTTATAGAAGTTGTTTTAATTAAAATGTTTTGAATAAATTTAACATCGATTATGATTTAAGATAGCTATCAGAAAAGTTAAAGAGGATTTTTGATCAAAAAACTGAAATGAATTGAATTAAGATAACAAAAAAATTATAGTTATCGACCGAAGATAAAAAATCTTCAACCAAGAATTTCAAAACCAAGAAAATGTATATTTGAAGATAACCCATTGTTTAAACCATTTCTTCTCAAAATGGTCTTTTCAGTCTTTTAATTGACAATTAAAAATGTACTTTTATTTGAAAAATCAATTCGATGTGTTCTTTATCTATTTTTATTGGCAAAAATAAATAAAATAAATTCCCACAATTTGTCTTAAAGGGTCTTTGTAATTGTTGAACAACAGTTCTAAATATAATTGAAATAAGCTTATTGTTAACGTAAAAATAAAAGCCCTCACCATCCATTTTAGTGGCTATTCTTATACGTCCTTCGATATCAATTTCCCGTTTGTTAGAAGAAACATTGACTGCGGGTGACGGTGACGGACAATTAGTAGTAACTGGAGATGCTGGTGGACTGTAAGCCAATAAACTGTAACTGTGTTCTGTTTTAATGGGTCTTGTGCCACCTAGAGCAGCGTCAGTCATCAAACGATCACGTAAGACAACTTCTAAGCTTTTCTCTTTCACTCCCAGAAGATTCCAGTCGTCGTCTTTGTTGAGAATGTCTTGGCCCAGTATCTGTGAAAAACGGAAAAAAATTGTAAACTAAGTAACTAACTTCAGGTAGAAAATTAAGTAACATAAATTCGTTGACCTCTCAGACATGTCTAGTCTAAAGATACAAATGGGTATTTTGAACTTGTTTTAAAAATAAATTCCATTACATCACTCCGGCATAACATGAGTGAAAGGGCCGGTCAAGTTTAAGGTTAAAACTTTAAATATTATTCATTTATGTTATTGTATTTTTATACTGGGAAATTATTTATTATTTCTTCATTGTTGTTAAATGGAAAATAAATTTTACTTAAAGTAATAATAATAAAAATAAGTAAGTTGATAAATTCAAGGGGAAGAAAAGTCTTTTTATGCTTCAACTATGCGGAACTGTTATATTTCAAGGTTAACTACACTTTTATAAAAAGTACTTTTAATTTTATTTAACCGTGTTTCCGTCATTTTTTCTATCAACTGTTTTCCGATTTTTAGGGCCTTATTAGTAACCCTAAAGTTATAGGTACGCGGTCTCTTCGGCATTTTCCGCTTGCAAGTCATGATTTTTAAGTATAACAGAAAAAAAAATTTTAAGTAATTACTGCCTGTAAAAATTAAAACAATGTTTTTTTATAAGTCGAGAAAGTTTTAAAAAAAATTTGAGTCTGTTTAGAAAAATTTTTGTAAAATTCTTAGAATTTTTACGAACTATTGAGAAAAAAAAATCTTGATAAGAAATAAAGAGACCCTAAAATCCCCGCTATTTTGCCGCTTAACGTTTGTGTCTATACATAAATTTTTAAACTTAGAATATCAAAATAGTCAATTTTAATCACAAATTTTTAAGAAAAATTACTTTTTTAAATGAGCGTTGAAAGTTTTAAAATAATTTTTTTTATTTATTGCATTAAAGATCATTTTTAAAAATTTTTTCAAAATTTGAGAAGATATAAGCTTTATATTTATTAAAAAATATTATTTCTAATATCGCTGGGCTACTAATGATTCAAATTACGCGCGTTTTTTATGCGCCACCTATGTACGTCATTTCCCGTATTACCAACATTAATAAAGAGAAAAAAAATTCAAATATTTTATTGTAGAAGTAGAATTTTGATTAAAAATTCTTTTTAAGTAGTTTTATTGATAAAATAATTAATATTTTAATTAAAAATTCATTTTTTTTATGAAAAAAAAAAATAAATTTTCATACATGATTTTGAAATCAGTAAAAAAATTTTAGAATTATGTTCTTTGATAAATTACTAAAGTAAAATTATAACATGTAAAAAATACACTAATTTTGTAATTATTGTAAAAATTTTTAAATAGATGGATCTAAATTTTTAAATCAAGCAGAAATTTCATAATTGAACAAGTAGGGATGAAAAGTAAAAATTATAATTTTTTTACAATTATAATTTTCTTAATACGAAATATTTCAATGAAAATGATCCTAAAATAATTAAAAAAGAAAGTGATAAATGTTTTAATTAATAATAAAAATTTATTTCTCAAAGAATGTAAAACCTGTTAATATCTGATAGAACCAACAGAAATGCAAAGTCGTGAATATATAAAACCGCAAGACAATAAATTTGCAAAGGATAGCAATTTAGCTCGAATTATTTTCGCACTAAGCATTTTAATTTTTTATTATTAAAAAATTTCTTCAATATTAGTAGTCACGAATTCAAGTTACCAATCGTAAAATATTGACCTCAATGCTAATAACAATGATAAAAATAAAAAAAAAAATATTTTTTTTTTAATTTCACCCATACAAAAGTCTAAACCAAGGAAGTGAAAGTTAAAAACAACGTCCCTGTAAATTGTTGAGGTAAAATGAAGCATAACGAAGGATTTAGAAATAAAAAAATCGATATAAATTTAAAGGAAAATAATCCTAACTGGTCTGGAATAAGGTGTAAAGGTTGCTTACCGGTTTCAGTGACTCGGCCAAGCAATCCCGATACACAAGTATACAAGTACAAGTTAAGTCACGAAAAAAGGTGAACGTCCTCAGGTAGGACAGGAGCTGGAATGAAGACTCACCTCCATTTCTATCCTTTCTCAATTCACTCAACGAAAAGAGATAAAACTACCGGGACTTGGCGATTGCTGATAAAAAGAGACGGCGATACAAAAAATATAAAATATTTCAAGTCTGAGTGAGAGTCAAGTCCCTCATATTATATTGGACAACTCTACACTTAATATACAGGTATACAAGGCTTACTTTTTTCAAACATCATCTTCTTTTACATATAAATTCTCTCCTCTATTAACTTTTTTAAAAAGATCATTTTTTAATATTCAAATTATAGGAAAGACCAGAGATGTCTCACCACGCCCGGTGTAGAGAAATTCAAGACAATTACATTGATTTTTTGTCTCAAAATTTTTAAAGTCTTATAAATATACGAGATTTTGATGTTAAGATAAAATGTATCATAGCCTTTGACTCATGTGTTGTTAGGTGATTAGAATATCCAAAAGTTCAGAACTTTTTTTTTGTAAAGAACATAATCTAAAACTCAACATCGAAAATTTTAATAAGGAAACAGGAAATTTTATAAATTATTTTTAACTTAAATATACTTTGGTGCTTATAACTGATCTTACAACCAAAAACTTTAAAGTGCATCAGAGTGATGATTAAGTCGAAATAATACACAATAAAGCTTGCATCGTTAATTCACCGACAATTACTGTTTAATTAGACTTTTATCGACCACTGAATTGTTACATCAAATCAAGGTTTTACATCTCGACAATGGATGCTAAGAAATCACAACATTATCATTTGTTTAACTGCATATAATTTTATAAACTACCTTTAGAGTACTCGTCTAAAATTCTAGACTCTAATGAGATTATACATTTGATAGTGTAAATTGTTGCTTATTTCCGAAGCTATCGCATCCATTTTTTGAAATTAAGATACGATTTGTCATCCGGAAGTTATTTTAAGACAAACTCGAACAATAGTGACTATTCGTCGATATTTTTGATAATTTCAAAAGCTCGAGACCAATTTGGAAAAATTATCAGACGTAAATTACAACGTCAATTAAACCTTAAATTAACTTTAAGATAAATTTTACAAATTTAGTTATCACTTTTAAAAGTTGTTTGATAATTATAATTTTTGATGATTAAAAAATATTTATTCCCAGAACTTTTGAAACTTTTTTTCAAGATTCGTCAAGGATTGCCTAAAAACTTTCCTGTTATTTTTTTAAATTCTAAATAAAATATTTCGCAAAATTTTCTGTAAATTGCTGAGATCCTTTTGCAGCAGGCTGGTTTACAAATAAATGTATCTAAAAATTTCATAATGATTAAAAGCAAAAAAGCAGTCGACTAATCAAAAATGTTAAGTAATTAATTAGTTTAATTATAAATTTATTTTTATTCATTCATATAGTGACTGAGTAAGTAAATATGTTAATGGAAATAATATTTTATTTAGTTAGTTTTTTTAGTATTTAACGATACCAGCACAGCACGATGTAATGTTGATAGGATTGAAGTCAAGGCGAGACTCTAACTCTTTTGTACGAGTTAATGTTAAAATGATATCGATAACTGATAAGACTTGTGTTATAAGTTATAACTTTTGCGCTAGCCACTTTAAGAATATATATGTATACATAAAACTTTAGCAATAATGTAACTATTTTTAAAATTTTTTCTATTTAATTCTGGGAAATTTTAAAAAGTCAAAGGACGATTTTGAAAAGTATTACATTTTGCGTTTTCATATTGTACAAAAAAAGGATCAATTATAAACTAAAACCTGCTATAACTACTTCCGGTTCACGCGCGAGTTTGTATGAACGCTTCCGGCGCCCTATACGAGCATCAGCAGACCATGAATTTGTTTTCCTTATATGAGCTTCTCCCATGATTTTGATGGTTTAAACGTTGCGGTTATATGAGTGATTGGAATATAATTAAGTTTTAAATAAGTCATTTGTGGCTTAAAACAAGTCAAGTTTTGCACTTTTACTTAAGAAATAGTTTATATTTATAAATTTGCAGCTAATCCTTGGAAATTTTTATGTAACAAATTATGATAAGAAAAATGTGGAATTTTATAAGACATGTTATTTTTAACAAAAAAATTAATTGATAACAAATTTGAATTGTATCATATCTAACTGCTATTACTTATTTAAAAAGCTAGCGATTAATTGATTTTTCTCAGTTAGAAGCCGATTTTTGGAAATTTTTATTTTTGATCAAGTTCGTACTTTTGCTAAGTAAAAACTAAAGTTTGTTAAAATTTTTGGTAAGAAAAAAAGTTTCATCTTTAAATACAGCTGCGAATTTAAAGAAGAAAACTTTCTACGGCCTTGAAAGCCTGAGCATGTATATTTTAGCATGTGTCCTCAACAGATACTTTGATATTGTAAATTCTGATTCGTATAAATATCATAAATTCCAAATTCTAAAAATAAGAGAGAAGCTTACAATCAAAGCATGATTTGTCACCAAAAAAAGAAAAATTTGATTTTTGTCTCGGAAGTTTCTAGTCTTTGATTCGCTTCTTTTTGTCCATGAATATACATTTAAAGAATGTTAATTCCGAGGAAATTACATTTAAATATTTTGTTCAATCAAAACGTGACCTGTCCATCAATATGTATCACTAAAATAATGTTTTGTCCTTTACAAACAATTACAAGTGAAGTTATCTCGGCATCATGCTTCGACAAAACATTTTTTGAATGAACTACGGAAAGCAGAAAACCTCTACCCGCCATCAAATGAACTTTCATTTTTATCTTCGCATTTAATTGTTTAAGAAAATTCGTCTTAGGGTTAAATTTGATAAATTTTTATTAATTAAATGTAATTAAAATATATTTTGAATCCAAGATTTGATGAGCCCTGAAACGATACAATCAAACACATGTTTTGTCCCTGGATTTCATTAGAATAGTGATGTCGATGTTTTAAATAATTATTAAAAATAATAAAATGAGAGTTTATCTACAAGATTGAGCTGGCTACAGCTTCTTAGAATGCGTTTAATTCACTTTATAATTCCAGCTGTAAATGTATCACTTACACATTGATTTTTTCTATCACCCAAACCTCGAGTTTCTTTAGGATCGTGCCAAAATTTATCTTATCAACTGGCTGTAAATATCATTACTAATGATAAAAATAATTTTCCTTATTTTACTGGTTAAATAACAGTGCGTCCTCAAGTTTTTAGAAATTACCTCTAAAATAACAACTGTATTATAATAATTTTTAGAAATTATGGAAACATTGAGATCAAAGATCTTGGACAGTGTATACAAAAGTTTCATGCTCTGAACTACGATCCTAGTCCAGGGTTAAGAAAAAATCAATCATTGTGTCCATTTATATCAATAAATAATAACAATGTAAAGAGGGTAAGAATATAATTTTTCGTGTTCTAATTAGATTAGATAGATACGATTAATTACATAATTTATAATTGTTATTTTTAATCCAACAAAATTCTCAATTAATATTTTACTTATTCAAGCCCTGACATTTCTCACTTATTTATCATTTAAATTTTATGATTAATAAATTGTTGATCACGAGTAATTGATAATTAATTAGTAACTCAACTTCTCTTCGATAGTTTCAATGAAGATGTTTATTTACAGACTTGTAAGTAAACACAACAATTATGTAATTCAACACCTTAGTAATGTTTTCCCGAGTAAAAACAGAATTCCGCCGCACCACCGCTGCACGGCTTTTTAAGCGCCGCACCACCGCTGCACTACAGCCGTGACAATTTTGGTTATTTTATAAGTGCCGTATCACCGCCGCACCACCGCCGTGACAAGTAAAGAATTTATCTATTCGCCGCACTACCGCCGCACCAGCGCCGTGACAAGTAAATAAATTTCTATTCGCCGCACCACCGCTGCACCACCGCCGCACCACAGCTGTGACGCGCCCGGGTAAAAATAAAATTATTAATTTTTACGAAAAAATAATAAATTTCGTTCGACCGCCGCACCACCGCTGCACCACCGCCGCACCATACCACTGTTTGATGGTATATACATTGAAATAATATATTCGTTGATCATTCAAATAGCTTAACTAAATTTTTTAAGTTAAGTATGGCTTGCAGTGCAGTTAGCAATGTTCGAGACTTCCATGCAGACGATCCAGGTTCGAATCCCATCACAGCTCAATTTTTAAAATTCTTTTAGAGTATTTCGATAGGCGTACCGCTTCTGTGCAACCCGAGGACGAAATTAAAAATCTACATCAACAATACGACTAAAAAAATCAATAATTTCGCGGTGTTTTGGCCTGATTTAAAAAAAATTTTTTTTTTTAATATTAGGCATTCGATTAAAAGGAGGTTGATCAATAGGTCTTACATAAAGATTTCTAGTCGCATTATTTATTAATTAATTATTGCGTGATAAATTAATTATGATACCATTTTTTGTGAAATTGTAGGTATGATTTAGCATTGGTGCGGCGGTGGTGCAGCGGTAGTGCGGCGATGCTAGGGGGAGTAAATTTTTAGCGTGCGGCGTAATAGTCCGCCAAACGGCGGTCGTGCAGCGGTGGTGCGGCGGTCGAACGAAATTTATTATTTTTCCGTAAAAAATAATAATTTCATTTTTACTCGGGTTTTTAATTCATTATTTATAGGGGGGGGGGGGGGCAAAATGGGGTAGGGGTGGTAAAATGGGGTACCCCCAAAATTTCGTAAGAAAATATTTTTTTTCCAAAAAGCTCTTTTAGCTTTCTAAAATATATTTTAACGTCATTTCCTACAATTTAAAAGAAAACAAAATTTTTTAATTAAAAAAACAAAAAAAATTTTTGTTTTCTAACTTTTCTTACAGTAATTTTTATCGTCATTGTGCATCGTAATAAATTTTTTTTCACATCTACGATTACTTTTTCTAAATTTCCAAGTTCTCGCTTTACAAATGAATGATTAAAAAAAAAAAAAAAATCGGGGAGTCATTGGTTCCATGCCAGTTTTCGAAAATCAAGTTCTAATCTAATCTTCACATTTTTAAGATCCTAGGAACTAGTTTTTAATATTCCTACGAGGATATCTGTCGGCGTGTGTGTATGTGAGTGTAAACCTCTAATGTGTCGAAAAAAAATCTTACACAGAAAGAAAAATTTCTTGACTGGAGAACAAAATTCTTGGCTCAAGAAAATTCTCAGGTGCCTGAAGAAAGACTAAAGTTGTGTTGTCCGAAATAAAAATTTTTCTTGAAATTCTATTCTTGGTGGAAGTAATTTTTTCTTAATTCAAATTATCATAAATACTTGATGCAATAAATTTTTAGATTTGATCAAGATTTTTAGATTCTTTAGGGAAGCAGTGCCACCTACTTCAGCTGAGAAAAAAATTTTCTCACCTTGAGAAAATTTTTCTCTTGAATATTTGATACCCATTTTATATTATTTTAGCGTGCAATTATATATATTGAATGAAAAAAAATGATTCAACATTATTTGATCTTCCCATTTGATATGTTAATAAATAAAAATATTAATGAAAATTTACTTCTATCTTTATATTTAATTTTTTGGAGCAAGAGGCTGAATTTTCTCAAAACAAGAAGATTTTCTTGGATCAAGATACATATTTCTTAAAACAAGAGAGTTAATTTTGTTGGAATAAGTGAAATTTCTTGTGTCAAAAAGAAAATTTTTTTTTCGCTCAAGGAAATAATTAGGAAGAAAAATATTTTCTTGGCTCAAGTGAACCTTCTTTTTTTGTGTAAACTAACCATTCTAAAAGAATGTCTTTTTCAAATAACTTCGAAATTTATTCTCGGATAATTTTTGATGTCATAATTTAACTATCAATGCTCAGAAAACTGTGTCAGAGGCCGCCAGATTCTTCAAAATCATAAAATCATTTGGTGGGCTTGTGAGATATTTAATTTAAAAAGTAAGATCTTCAGGCCTACAAGATCATTCAATTTGAAAAAATTTTCCTGAATCCCTAAGCCAAGAAAGAGAGTGCAAAAAAATTACGAATGTTTTTTTTTCGTGCTATTGCTTGGAATTGCGTGAGAACTATGTCTAAAACATTTTTCACCGGGAGATCCAAAAATTAGAATCTTATCAAGGGAACTCTTTTTTTTATCTTGATATCCACAGATTCGGTAGAATCTGGCGCCAAGTTCCGTTCAAATCCGTTGTAAACGGAGCGCCAGACTACTATACTATACCGAGTGTGTTTACTGTAAGCAGAACGGTATTGTGAGGTTGCAAAATTTTATTTAATTCTACGGTACTTTTTGTTCCTAAATTTTATATTATAACAGTAATTCATACTTTATTTTACTGATATCAATTAATTATATTCAATTATAACCATTAATTTACTTGAAATTATTAAATTTTATCAGCACAAACTATAGCAAGTTCAAAAATTTGATCCTGACTTTTTTTCGATGTAAAAAGTGACATGCCACAGACTAAGTAATTCGAGAATGCATGGTAATTCTCCAATAGATGGGAAACTACAGTTAAAAAAATAAATTTCACAGCTTGCATCTACACCCGCCAGGGTGCGCTGCAATTATTTTTACATAAACTGTAGCTTCAAGGGGATAGTTTGCTATCAAAAATGCAGCCAACTTGAGATTTAAGTTGGTACCAATTGCAAATTTTTATTATAATTACAAAAAATACTGAAATCCGAACAAAAACAGTTTCACTGTAAAAAAAATCGCGCCAAGTCCACGTTCATAAGACTATTAAGAAAAAAAAAATTTTTTTTTTCTTTACAAAAAGATATAAAATAGAAAAATTAACAAATTCAAGTAACCGATATGATTGTATATGATTTTCGGAAATTAAAAAAAATTTTGTTGTAAATTTAAAAATTAAGAAAAAAATTTTGGAACGTACTTGGTGTGCGTCATTGTCTATTTCACTTTTTTTAAAGTCCTAGTGAATAGATTTTACGAATTTCATTAAAAGTAAAATATTTTGCAACCACGCACACTAAATACGTTCCAAAATTTTTTTTTTAATTTTTAAATTTACAACAAAATTTTTTTTAATTTCCGAAAATCATATACAATCATATCGGTTACTTGGATTTTTTAATTTTTCTATTTTATATCTTTTTGTAAAGAAAAAAAAAATTTTTTTTCTTAAAAGTCTTATGAACGTGGACTTGGCGCGATTTTTTTTACAGTGAAACTGTTTTTGTTCGGATTATTTTTACTCAAGCGAAACCCGTCAAAAATTACTACAAAATTAAAAAATTTTTTTTGCTACCTTAATTTTTGATAGGAGTATATTGCGTCAACTATAACAATGTTTCTTTTTTGGGTGATTTGTTCATCTCTCTGGGTTCTTTCGTAGACTTATCGATAAGAAAATGTTATTTTTTTAACGACATTTCATTTTCGGATAATGAAATTTTTAATTTCCCGCTACGAAAATCGAAGATTTTCAAAAATCGGGAAGTTATTGTTTTCACCCCGTTTTGCAAAAATTGAGTTTTCATCAGATCTCGACGTTTAAAGGTCACAGGAAGCTTCCCTGACTATCCCCGCGAGGTTGTCACGGCGTCTGTATGTATGTGTGTGTGTGTGTGTGAAAATATGTGAACCGCTTATAACTTTTGAACGGCTTGACCGATTTCATCGCGGTTGGTGCCATTCGAAAGGGCTTGACCAAACTTAGATTTTGAAAACTATTTGGACCGATTCAGATTAATAGATTTTGAGAAATCTTCAAAAAACTGAAAAAAAAATTTTTTTCAAATGTGGTTTTTTTGGAATAACTTTTAAACGGCTTGATGGTTCAATTCCAAAAATTAATCAGCTCTTAACCTCAAAAAACCACGTCGATCGCCACCAGTCCGGTCAATATCGGTTGATTCATTCGAGAGATATCGTGAACGAAAGAAAACCGAAAAAAGTGTTTTTTCGGAATAACTCCAAAATTCCTAGCGCGATCAATTCAAAATTTAAGATTCTTTGTGAAACTTGAAAAACTGCGTCGAATGCTTCTAACCGCGTAAAAATCGATTTATTCATTCAAAAGTTATTGCGGTTTAAAAATTCAAAAAATAGTGTCTTATCAAATCTCTATCAGACTTTTGAGCTCGAAGAGCTTAAAAGCATAGGAAAGCAATCTCTTTGAGCTCGGAGAGCTCAAAATAACCCATAAATTGTATTTTTGAGCTCGAAGAGCTCAAAAACGTCATTGGTGCAATTTTAAGCGCCTAAGTATGAAATTAGCGGGAAGTTGCAGGGATGGCCTTCAGGGTCAACCGTTTTCCTAATTTTTTTTCACTTTTTCAGGGGGTACCCCATTTCGCCCGCAAAAATAAAAAATTTTTTTTCTACGGCAACTTGAAATTTGATTATTTTCCTTCAATTACGACTGAAAACGAAAAAAATCAACATATTTAAGTCCTTAAAATCATAACGGTTTCTTAAGTACCCCATTTTGCCCCCCCCTCCCCTAATAGGAAATAAATAAAAAATAGCACAGAAAATAAATGTTAATAGTAAACTTCTGTTAGTTAAGTAATTATGTAACAAAACTTAACCGATTATTAATTACAGTTATTGGAATTAATAATTATAATTTTAATATTATCGATATAATACTCGGGCTGTAATAATTAAAAGAAAAAATACTTCAATGTTTACATTAGAAGGTTTACACAATTGTTAATGACTCAAGTGTTTCAAAATGTCATCATTAATGTATTCAATTTTTTCGAAATATTTTATGCTTGACTTGCAATTTAAATTATTACTTGCAATTTACTTTTCTTCGAAATTTTTTTCCTCCGTGTAAGAAATTTTATATTCAAATATTTAAGCAGACAAGTGAAAATTAATCGCGAAAACAAACTAAACTAAAATTTTGCAACACAATTTAGTAAAAATGTTTTTTTATTTTTAAAAAATTTCGAAACAATTTAAACAGTCTACTCACTCAAAAATCGATGATGAACGCTACTCACTGATTCACGTACTGATAACTATACTACTCTAAAGAAAATTGTGACGTGCAGTTGTGTATTGCTGAAAAAATTCTAACCGCGTTTTTCCGCGGCGCTGGTGGTATGCATAAATACGTTTTATATTGACAAATATCGCAGATAGCTTAACTGGGAGAACTCTTGACGTGTAACTAAAACATCCCAGTTCGATTCCCGGTTCAAGCCGTTCGAATTATTATTTCCCTTTATCCTTTCTTCTCCCCCTTTTCCAAATATATCGTTCAATAATAAATTGGCTATTAATATAGCACTAGTGCTTTTTTTGTGTTTTATAAAAAACTTACTTGTAACAAAAATAGAAGTATAAAAAAGACACTTAGGAATAATTGAAAAACTTTTTTGTGCTCTTTTTCAAATTTTTTTAAAATCAAGTTTAAAATTACGGGAAAAATTTTTAGAAATTAGCTGTAGGATAATTTCAGTCGTGGAAGGAAAAAATTAAAAATTGTTTTTTTTTTCGCATTTAATCTAATGAAAGATAACTACACAGAAAAAAAAATTAACTTGAATCAAGTAAATAATTTTGAAAAGCTTCATTTTCTTGATTTGAGTAAAAAAATTCTTAAACTCAGAAATTTTTCTTGATTTAAGTAAATTTTACTTGATTCAAGTTATTTTTGTTTTTCAGTGTATAAATTAAATAATAAAATTATCAAGTATTGGGCATAATAAGTCATTTTTTTAACTTCCCGCTAAGAAAATTGAAAATTTTCAAAAATCGGGAAGTTATTGTTTTCACCCTGCTTCTCGAAAATCGAGTTTTCATCAGATCTCGACGTTTTGAGGACCTAGGAAGCTTTCCTAACTGTTTCCGCGGTGATGTCACCGTGTGTGTGTGTGTGTGTGTGTGTGTGTGTAAATCTCTTATAACTTTTGAACGGATCATCCGATTCGATCGAAATAAGCGGCGTTTTGAAGAGTTCCTTTGCCCCTATAATTCTGATACTAATTTACAGAATTTGAGTAGATCAATTTTGAGAAATCTAAAAAATAAAATTTCCAAAAATTCGTTTTTTTGAAATATCTTTTAAACAGCTGAACCGATCAATTCCAAAAACTAATCAGCTCTTGATCTCAAAAAACCACGTCGATTGCCACCAGCCCGGTCAAAATCGGTTGATTTATTCGTGAGATCGTTGTCGAAAAAAATTGAAAAAAATGTTTTTTTTTTCAGAAATTCTATGAAATTTTGAGTCTGACCAGTTTACGCTTAAAGATTTTTCAAAGAACTCAAAAAACTGCGTTCAATGCCGTAAACCGCGAGAAAATCGGTTAATTCATTCAAAAGTTATTGCGGTTTGAAAATTAAAAAAATAGTGTTCCATAAAACTTCCATTAGTCTTTTGAGCTCGAAGAGCTCAAAAACACAGAAAAGCGATTTATTCAAGCTCGGAGAGCTCAAAATTACACAAAAATTATATTTTTGAGCTCGAAGAGCTTGAAAAATAAGTGAATTGTTGAGCACTGAGGTATGGAGGTAGCGGGAAGTTGCAGGGATGGCCTTTAGGGTCAACCGTTTTCCTAATTTTTTTAATTTGATTTTTATTTAGTGGAGTAATAGTTTAAATTATTAATTGATAATTAATTAGTCGTGTTTCTCTTGTATTATAAATTAGTTTTTTTTTTAATTTTGTATTTTCTCTGTGTAACACTTTGTTTGTATGTCTTTTTTTTGCTGTTAGAGGACTTTGTTCTAACGGCCACTTAATAAATGTTACATTCGATTTATATTTGTATTTCTTTTCTTTTTTTTGGGAGTTGACTTTTTTTAATCGGCTCTTGAAATTTAGTATAATACTGCTTAGTTCACAATATTTAGTTTTTTTGCTTAGAGCTTCTATTAATTTAATTTCAAAATTTTATTTATAAAGAAAACTTATTTCTGTGTGAAATCAATATAATCAAACTGTAAATATTAAAATTTTCTATTTTTTCTTAAGAAAAAATTCAACTTTTATAGGACATTTTTGAAATTTCAAAAATTGTTTAGTTTTCAAGCTATAAAAATGATATTCAGAATTTATTAAGAACATTTTTTTTCTTAAAGTTCTTCAAAAGTAAAATAATTTTTTAAAAAATCTTTCAAAATGCTAATTTTTATTAAAAACAAATTTCATTGAAAAATTAATAACATAATCAACTAAAAATCAATAAATTTATTTCATGAAAAGATTTTTGGTCGAAATAAAATTATTTATAACAGAAATTTTGAAACTCAATAAAAAAATTTTTAATTGCTCCACAATAACTTTCGTTTTCCTTAAAATTTTCTTGGCGCAAGAAATTTGTTGTTTGTGTGTATGATTAATGTTTAATAATGATCGATTTCTCGTGTTATACTGATGATTACTTAAAGCTTTTGTTATTTGACCATACATATATTTTGACGCTTTGTTTAAAATAATTATACGCTATTCGTTGTCTAATATTCAGCCAGCCTAACATTGAAATCATATTATTTATACTAGTATATTTGTTTACACCTAATACAAGTCTTATTGCTTTATTTTGAACCTTCTGCCGCTGATTAAGGAATTACTCTCGCGACTTCCGTCGTCAAAAGTTTATGCTACACGGAAATAAAATTGAAGGAATTTTTACTATTTTACTATTGTAATTTTTACTAAATAAAATAGTAACGGTGGACTATACTTCTCATTTAGTAATTTTTACGATCTACTATTGTAAATTTTATCCAACAAATAAGACTAGCAAGAGTCTTAAAAAGTCGAATACTATAGAGCAAATTATACAATATGTGTTTGTGAACTTTACAATTCAACTATTGTAAAAATTCACAGTTCGTTTTTTTAAAAGAAATATTAGGGAGGGAGAGAAATAGAAGGTTGGACTCATTGGTACCTGTACAGTAATCGAAAAAAGAAACCGAGATTTTCGTGCTATCTGGGAATCGAACCGAGAACTCTGTGTTGGCAGCCAGAGACTCTCCCTCTACGCTATCCGAGGTAAACTGAGACCCATATCCTTTAACATTTACATAAACTCGGAGTCTAGCGCTGTGCACGGCCATCACTCACACTAATTGAGAAACATTCCAATTCAACTATTGTAAAATTTGCTATAGTTCTATTGGAAAGATACAGAGGCAGCACTGGAAATTTTAATCTCTTACTTTTTACAATAGTAATATTGTATTTTTTCATGAATAAATAGTATTTTTTCTTCTAAAATATTTGACAATTAATAGTAATAAAAGTATAGTCCAGCTTTACAATAGTTGTATCGTAAATTTTCCCAGAAATTTTTTTCCGTGTAGAGTGTACGGTACACTGATAAAAAAATTGACTTGACTCAAGAGCCAAACTCTTGGACCAAGAATACCATTTTGAAGAAAATGATATTCTTAAGTCAAGAGAATAAATTCTTGAGCTAAGAAGTTATTCTTGGTCTAAGAAAATTTTCTTGCGTCAAGAATTTATTCTCTTGACTCAAGAAAATATTTTTCTTCAAAATGGAATTCTTGGTTCAAGAGTTTGGCTCTTGAGTCAAGTCAATTTTTTTATCAGTGTACATATACCGGATAGTCATTATTGACAAGCCTAAAACTTTCAGCTGTTTATGTACTTATTTCAGCCAATCACGAACGAGAAATTGATCGTTTGAAAAGTCTGGCAACACTGCGTGAGCGTTAAAATATTTTATAGTGGTTATACTGTAGTGTTTTGGACTAGCTGTAGACTAACCTCTGTTTTGATACATGCGTTTATTTATTTATTTACATACATTTATTCAGAAATATAATAACAATGTCTGAAAAATCGACTTATAAAAGACGATTCATAAAAAAAAGTCCTTGAAAAACGACAGAAATCTCTAGCAAATATGAAAATAACTATACAAATAACAAATAGAAAAAAAAATAATTGACAATATTCTTTTGTTTTTTCAGAAAAATAAGTAATTAAATTTTTGTGTTTATGTATTAACTGATTTTAAATTTAAGTATTTTTTATTATTTCATCTGACTATTATTTTTCTAACTTATGAAAGATGAATATATATTATTATATTAAAATTGTTAACTTTTTGAATTTTTAATAAATATAAAAAAAAATGAAAATTAATTCAGCCGACATTTAAAAATTTTTAGATTTTTTTTTTATTGAAAAAATGATTACAAAAAAATAAAAAAAAATTTCACTTGAAAAAAACTTCAAAAACTGTAAATGCAATATAAAAAAATTTTTTTTTTTTTCTTATTTAATTATTAAAAAAAAATCAAAAAATTAAAAACGTCGGCTAACTTTCGTATCATAAAAAAATACTTATTTTCATAAAATAATCATAGTTTTTTTTTTTTAAATAAATAAAATTAATAACTATAATATTACACCTAACGTAAATTAAACTTTTCAAATTTGTCAGTGCATGCGCGTCTCATACTTCTTTCACGGCTCATAAAACTTGCGCTGTTGCCACAGCTTTATTAACGTATCCCTTCCTCGGTTAAAATCTGGTAAATTTTTCATTACTTATTACTAAATTTCTCTGAAACTGAGTGGTAATTATCAATGAATTTTTTTTTTTTAATTGTTAAGTTGTTAGTTAACGTTACTCTAGTTTTTTAAAAAGATTCTGAGAAAAGTTTCTGAGATATAAAAATGTTTGTAGGTAAACTTTTCGATATCCCGTATACCGTAATGTATAAGAGCGTTCAAAACTCAAACTTTGAAATTAAATATCTCGGAAACTAGATGGTCAAAAATTCTCAAATTGCGCCAATCGACGCAGAATTATATGAACATTAATCTGCCAAAATTAAAAAAAAATCCTAAGAAGACGACTTGGGCGAGGGTACTACCTTAAAATTGTTTCAAATTGTTAATTTTTTGTTTTTTTACAAAAAAAAAAAAAAAATTCAGGCAACTGTAAAATTTACAATTACCCAAATTTATTGCAAAAAATGTTTTTCAATTAAAATAATCTTTAAAAAATAAAAAAAAATATATTTTTTACAGCCTAAAGAATTCGAAAAATATTCGACAAGTTATTAAACATTCGCCGGAATTACTTCAAACATACCAAGCAGCATAATTGTATTTAATTCTCAAGCATAGAAACTAATTTTCAACGCCCCCGAGTTATCTATTCAATCGTTTGATGCATTTATCTTGAAACCCGATAAACATGGTCACAAGTTTTTTCTCAGAAGTCCCGTCTCAAAATCTCTGTTCCCAATTATCTAATCAAAATAAAAAAAAAAAAAATTCTTCCTCCGAACAATATAGGGGAAAACTAACAGAATTTCCAAGCACTCTAAATATAATACATGACAGTGAAAATCGATTTTCAGTTGCAACAGATGTCAACAAACTTTTCTACAAATCAATACTCCCCAACTCATGCATTTCATTCAAAATATCTATGAATTGGAAATACAATATGTGAGGGTTGTTTTTTCTTGTTGTAAAATTTTTATTTTGACCAATGCGGGTTTATTATTTCCCCTATAATTGAATCTAAATTCATTTTTTTTTATATTTTAATTTTAAGATTTCAATCTTGTAAAAAAGTTTTTGCATTCAGTAAAAAAAAGTTAATTAAAAATTTTATCTTTTACTGGTAAGAGATAATTCAAATTTGAATTAAAATTCAAAAAAATCATGAAATTGTCGCGGGTTAAATGTGCGGTTGATTTGTTATGTAGCCGTAATTTTAACCTCCACATTTAACTCACCATGAATGTTATTACGAAATTGTATGAAGTATAATTTAAATTATTATTAATAATAAACCTTGAAATTTTATTATTACGCTAAGCGAATTTTTAAGGAAGAAAAAACAATAAAATTGCAATATTAAACAAAAATATCAAATTAAAACCATCCCGACCAGAAATTTAAGTTCGGCGGTGGTTCGTTTCGAATTAGGCATGCCGAATTCCAAGTTCGCGCCGAACCAGGAAGCCAAAGTTGGCCCACGTCCCGGAAGTAACGCAGTCGCGAGTTTGGGCCTAACTTGGCTTCCGACTTAGGCGGTGGTTTGGAAACCACACTTGCTGGTGACTATCCAAGCCTCATTCGGTCCGAATTTGGCTACCTAACTAGGCAGCAATTCAGAAACTAAATTCGAACGGAAGAATCCAAATTGAATCCTTTTTTTGTTTTTAGCTATTTTTATTATAAAGCAAAAATTAATAATAATGAATGCTTATTTTTTTTAATTTACTTTTTAAATTTTAAATATAAATATCGACTTTAGGACAAAATTTTTTAAATATTAAGTAAACAAAAAAAATTTTGTTTTTTTTTTATTTAGTATTATTTTTTTTATATTTTCGGTCATTTTTTTCGCTTTTTAGGGTTTTTCTTACTATGAAGAAGTTTTTTTTGATTGGTCGATTTTATGGGTCAAGGGGGGAGGAGATGATGGAGTTAGATACATTAGTCACACACAACACTTAAATTTACCTCACACTCGCCTTAAGAATAATTATAATTAATAATTATTAATTATTAAAAAAACTATTGATTGAATACAAATTATTCAAATCGCAACAAATTAATTACTTACGGTAATATTTTGTTTTCATTTATTTATTTAATTTAAATGCCAAGGCAATGGCAGAAGGTAAGTGATACAAAATAACAAGTAAAAAAAGTACATATAAAAATATAAACAGATCTATATAGATAAACTGACAATGTTAGGATTATAACTAATCGAAGAATGCAAACAATTTAAAGTTTGAATTATGAAATCAACTAATTACAATCGATAAGAATGAGATGAGTAAAAGTGAACAAGAGTTTGTAATTTGGACAATAAATGTCAGACTTAAGTTAGAATTTAAATTTGAATTTAACGCACTGCAGATAGCACTAATTTCAATGATTTGGATCATCAACCGTGATACCAGGTATCCAGCTCTCCTTTAGCTCAAGATCGCGGAAAAATTCATAGGCTTTTGTCTTGAAAGTGTCAATGCTAAGTGCATTGATAACATCAGATGGTAATCCTTGTCAAAGACGTATTAATGAAATTAGGAATGAATGTTCATAGGAGGTAGTTGAAAAATTTGGAATTTTGAATGCAACATTGTTTTGTTTAGCAGCCAATAACTCAGAATATTCTGGAGTTATTTAAAATAAAAAACATTAAGATAGTAAGTGGTTACTTTAGAAAATTATTTTTAACTTCCCGCTAAGAAAATTGAAAATTTTCAAAAATCGGGAAGTTATTGTTTTTACCCTGTTTTTCGAAAATCCAGTTTTCATTAGATCTCGACGTTTTGAGGTCCTAGGAAGCTTTCCTGACTATTCCCGCGATGGTGTCTGTATGTCTATATGTATGTATGTATGTGTGTGTGTGTGTATGTGTGTAAACCTCTCATAACTTTTGAACGGCTTGACCGATTTGATCGCGGGTGATGCCATTCGAAAGGGTTCGACTAAACTTAGATTTTGAATACAAGTTGGACCGATTCGGACCGATAGATTTTGAGAAATCTTAAAAAAACTGCGAAAAAATTTTTTTCAAATGGGGTTTTTTATTTAATAACTTTCAAACGGCTTGACCGATCAATTCCAAAAACTAATCAGCTCTCAACATCGAAAAACCACGTCGATCGCCACCAAGCCGGTCCAAATCGGTTGATTCGTTCGTGAGTTATCGTTGACGAAAGAAATCGAAAAAAAGTGTTTTTTTCGAATTACACCGAAATTTCCGGTCTGATCAATTTGTGTTTGAAAATATATCATAGAATTTGAAAAACTGCGTCGAATGCCTCCAACCACCTGAAAATCGGTACATTCATTTGAAAGTTATTGCGGTTTGAAAATTAAAAAAAATAGTGTTTTCTTAAACTTCTATTAAACTTTTGAGCTCGGAGAGCTCAAAACTATAAGAAAATTATATTTTTGAGCTCGAAGAGCTCAAAAACGTAATAAGTGCAATTTTGAACGCTTAATTACGAAAGTAGCGGGACGTTGCAGGAATGGCCTTCAGGGTCAACCGTTTTCCTAATTTTTTTAAACTGAAATTATCAATTGTTTAAAATTTAATTTAAAAAATAAAAAAAAAAAACTATTTTAGCGAATTACTCTTGATAGTCGGACTTTTGATTTTTAATTGGTGGTTTTAATATACTTAAAGTGAAAACCAAAACTTATAAATTGCTTAGAGCTAATTTCGAAACTTGAGGTAGTTGTCGTGGTTAAGGCATACCGTCAGAAAATTTTAAATTTTTGTATACTTATTAAGGGCATGATGATATAATTACACAGAAAGAAAAATTTCTTGACTGGAGAACAAAATTCTTGACTCAAGAAAATTTTCGGGTGCCTGATGGAAGACCGAAGTTGTGTTGGCCGAAGTAAAAATTTTTCTTGAAATTCTATTCTTGGTGGAAGTAATTTTTTCTTAATTCAAATTATCATAAATATTTGATACAATAAATTTTTATATTTGATCACGATTTTTAGATACTTTAGGGAAGCAGTGCCACCTACTTCAGCTGAGAAAAAAATTTTCTCACCTTGAGAAAATTTTTCTCTTGAATATTTGATACCCATTTTATATTATTTTAGCGTGCAATTATGCATATTGAATGAAAAAAAATTAGAAAAACGGTTGACCCTGAAGGCCATCCCTGCAACTTCCCGATACTTTCGTAAGTAAGTGCTCAAAATTGCACTTATTACGTTTTTGAGCTCTTCGAGCTCAAAAATATAATTTTCGTATATTTTTGAGCTCTCCTAGCTCAAAAGTCTGATGAAAGTTTAATAAAACACTATTTTTTGAATTTTCAAACCGCAATAACTTTTGAATGAATGGACCGATTTTCACGTGGTTAGCAGCATTCGACGCAGTTTTTCAAATTCTATGATAAATTTTTAAACACAAATTGATCAGACCAGCAATTTCGGTGTAATTCGAAAAAAACACTTTTTTTCGATTTCTTTCGTCAACGATAACTCACGAACGAATCAACCGATTTGGACCAGCTTGGTGGCAATCGATGTGGTTTTTCGATGTTGAGAGCTGATTAGTTTTTGGAATTGATCGGTCAAGCCGTTTGAAAGTTATTAAAAAAAAACACTGTGAATAAAATTGTCTCTCAGTGTATAAATAACGGATTAAAGTTAAACAATTTATGAAAAAGTATATATTTACGGAGTTGGACAGAAACAATTGTATGAGTTGCGTTTTCACGGGTACAGTCTTGGGTAAAAATTATGGATTACTTAGCTACAAGCTCATATACTTTTGCGACGCGTATAATCTCTAATTTTTTGACAATATTGTACAATGACAACTACCTTAAATACTAATTCTTGAGTAGTTCAGTTGATAGAGCTTAGTTTATAATTTTTTTAAGGAGATATAATTATATCTCTTTAGAATTTATAATTGAAAAATAAATATACTTAATTATAAAATTTAAATATAAAATCTTGAGTAGTTCAATCGATAGAGCATAGTTTGTAATTTTCCTGATTAGATAGAATTGAATATCAAATCTAAATTTTTCTTAAAGAAAAATTATTGCCTAGAGTTTATTATTAAAAAATCACCTTCATTTAAGTTTTTAAACTATAATTATTTTTTTAGAATAAACTCTAAGCAATTTTTTCTCCAATTTACAAAATAACACCCAAATTTTTGGGCTAGTTATAAAATTATTTTTTCTTCCTATGGTGAAGAAATACTTAATCTTAATTGTTTTATTATCTTAAAAAAATCATATCAAAATTATGAATAAATAATTTTGAAATAACAAAATTATAATCAACAAACATATCTGAAGATAAATGTAATTTGTTAAAACTATTATCAAATAAATGTTTTGGAGGCAAGTGATAAATACGATTAATATCAATACAAGTAGTAAATTTAAAAGTTAATATTATATATTTAATCATTGTACTCGATTCGTTATTCGTAACGATAAAGATCATTAAGTATGACGACGACAATTAGGGCCAAGTATTATCTGTACACTGATAGAAAATTTATGATGACTCAAGAGATATTTTCTTGATCTAAAAATTTATTTTGGAAGACAAATGATTATTTTGCTTTAAGTATTTCTTGTCTTGATTTAGACTTTCTTGGCTTAAGAGCTATATTATCTTCAATCGATACATTTAAGTTTTTCAATCAAAATAACATTATCGTTTAAAAAACTTAAAATAATTCATCAAAGTATATTTCAAAAACTAAATAGTCTTTAATTGTTATACTAAATAAAAATGATTTCTTGGAATTAAGTAAATTAAATAATGACTTACAAAAAAAAGGCATTCTTAACACAAGTCGGTAACATCTTGAATCAATGTTGTCGCCTATCTTGAACCAAGAGACAAAAATTCTTGAAAGAAATATATCTATATCTAGTTTCAAGAGTTCAAGTTTTGAAGAAAAAAAGTTTCTTGAATCAAGATTGTTTTTCTATCAGTGTAGCTTCCCGGAAATGTACCAAAGTGAAAGACTGTTTACACAGTTTATTTAACCACGCACCAATTTATTATTTGACTTTTCACAAAAGAAGAAATAAATTATTAACAAGTGTAAGACTTATTATAAGTATGTTATGTAAATCTATTGCACTTTTATTTTATTACGCTGAATGGAATAAAAAAAAAATTTTAATCATTTGAACAGGTGATACCATGCAGTCGATTTAATTTAATGTTTATATTTATAGGTCGCCGGGCAGTTGGAGCATAAAAAACTTGTGGTATATATTATAATAATTATAATAACAATATTAATAATTATGATGATAATAATGGGTGTGAAAAATTATATTATGTATTGTAGCTTATAAAATAAATATATAACTCACCGGCTCGCCCAAATACGATTCCCAAAGATCCCGCAGGTCACTTCCCATATCGTATATATCCATTATTATTGTTATTGTTAGTCCCTTTTGTACCTCGTGAATTTTACCCTCGGCGTCGGTGATTTATTGATGACTTTAGAAAATCATTTTTCTGGGAAAGAAAATTTTTGTTATTATTTCTTCCTATGCGCTCTTTAAATTTTCAGTTTTATTATCATTGAATTATTGAAATTTATTTTAAAAATTTCAATAAATTACAAGATATCATATACATACTGAGATTACGAAATAAATATAAATTCAATAACTAAGTATTAAAAAATCTGTGTATGTGTGTGTTTAATGAGCAAGAATGTGAGAAATATTTATTATCATTGTGAATTTAATCAACGCATCTTTACACGTGATTATGCTCACATATGGTATATTTGTAGTATAAGGATTTATATATTGATCATTATAATGTCATCAGTAAAATTTTCTTTTTAATAATTATCGATTGTTGATTAATTATTAACTTTTTTAAAAATTTTTAATAAAATAAAGTTTTTTTTTTCTTAATTAGTAATTTTCTCGAAAGTTTGTTTGATTTAAGAAAAGGTGAAATTTTGCGGTAAATTATTTTTTTTTCAGTAATAATTATTAATTGATGGTTATTTAGAAAAAGTTGAGTGAAAAATTCAAATTTTTAATTAAAAATTGTTGAAACCGGTCATACTAAAAATAGCATACAAGCTTCATATTTTTACATGATAATATTTTATAAAATAGAAGTACTTAATAAAATATATATAAGATTTTGTAATTATTTTGGAAAAAATTATCTGTTAATTTTAACAATCTGAAAGTTAATAATTATTTTTGGCATGAAAAATTCAAAAATTAAAAAAGTTTAATTTTTTTTGTTCAATTTTGTTAAATTTTTTTTTTGAATCCCAAAAATTAAAAATTTTACTAAGAAAAAAATTCAAGCAAAAGTATACATTTTTTTTAAATTTATAAATTCACTCCAAAAAATTATGAACTAATATTTTTAAAATTGCAAAAAAAAATTATCACTCAAATTTTTCTTTCATAAAAAAAATAAATAAAAATATTGTAATTATTAAATAAAAAAAAAGTTAATAAATAAATCTAATTTTTATAAGTTTAAAAAAATTTTCTAAATAAAATCAAAAAATTATTACAAATTTTCTAAAAAATCAATCCATAAAGAAAATTAATGCCCCAAAAATTCTCCAAATTGTATGTTGATTAAAAATAAAATTTATCTTCTCAAAAAAATTTTTAAAAACAAAAAAAAATAAATAAATTATTTCCCGCGTCTGAAAAAATTCTACCATATTGAACTTACCTGTGCAGATGGTCGTCCTCAATCCAGGGGGTTCAAAATACCATTTAGCTAACTAAAAAATCACGCTATCCATAAATAGTGATCCGAAAATCCCCTCAAGTCCTTGAAATAAGCAGTTCCAGAAAAAAAACAAATATTTTGTGTAAATAAATAAAAAAAAAATAATCAATATCAATATCAGCCAACACCCGCACCGGCACGGGTTCGACACACGGAAAATAAAAAAACCACTAAGTATTTCTATTTACTAAAAAAAAACTTCACTTTAATAGACACTACTTATCACACAAAAATATGTTTGTTTATTTAGTAAATATTTTTATTATTGTTTAATATTTTTATTATTTTTTTTTTAATAAATTATGTATTTAATTATTGATATATTATCACGCGCACATGTATCCAGTTATAATAATTTTAATAACAATATTTAAAACAAACACAGAAAACAATACGGAAACAGTGAAATAGCCTCTCAGTAGCGTGGTCCGTTTAAAAATAGAAAGATAGAGACAGAGAGGAGAGAAAGAGGGAGTAGTGGAAACTAACACAGCACGTCGTAGTTCTGAAGCACGAATGCCGATTGTAATAACTCGTAATAACAACGGACGACGCATGCACGTGGTATCCCGGCAATACTTTTGAAGTTACAGAATCAGCCAACCACGATTAACCACCTGTTACTGTCGTGCTTATCGCTCGCCACTGCGCGCGCATCCAGGGAAATTCCGATCCAATATGACTTTGCCGGTATGGAAAAAAAAACTTTTTTTATTTTATTTCTTCGCGTTATTTTATTCCCGACAGTGAATTATTTCATTCAGTTAACCTAAAAAAAACACGTTCTGTTGGTAGGACCTGTGCGCACCGAAAAAGATGCGCAATTAAGTAAGTGCGCAGAACCTAAAAATTGAGTTCTGCGCAACGGGAATTTTTGAATTTCAAAATAAATTTTAGTTTTTATTTAATTGTTTAGCGATGAAAAATTTTTTTTTTGAAATTTTATTATTATTATTATTTTTAATTAGAAAATTTAGACAAGGAAAATAATTTTTATCTCTTACGTTTTTTTATTGTCGGATAAGATTAGTTTTTTATTAGAACTGATTTCAAATATTTATTTGCGTTAGATAATTTTTTATTTTACTTGGTCGATTGTAAATATTCATTTATTTAGGTGAAAACATTTAGTAAGTACGGTTTTTAAAATTTTTTAAAAATTTTTTCAAAGTAATTAAGGCCTTTATATAATGAACGTGTAATTTTTAAGTGATTTGTACAGTGAAGCTTAGTTTGTTTTTGAAGAAGAACGCATTATGCTCGATAGAACTTAATGTATTTTTAAAAAGTTTTTGAAGAGTCTTTGTCGACATTTCGGGGCTATTACTGAGATTACTAATAGATAATAATTAACTCGATGTGATTTCCAGAGTCATTAACTCACGTACTTAAACTCGATCAGATAAGATAGTTGTTTTTTCTTTTTTTTTGTTAAACTGTTGAAATTTTTTAGAAGTTTGATTTAATGACAACCTTTTTTGTAATACAAATATAAATAAACAACAAAAGTCTATTTTTAATTTTTACAGTAGATATTTATTTTATTTAGCAAAAATGATAAGAGAATTTTTATTTAAATAAAATTTACTGATTTTATAAGTTATAAATTAAATAAAAGTAAAATTTTTGAGCAAGTTGGATTTTTTTCACTAAAAAATGTAAATTTAATGATTTTTAAAATATTTCTGCTGAAAATGAATATTAAATTTATAAGAAATTTGAACAAATATCATGGTTTGATATCGTAAGAGTTGTTATTTCCATCGATTACAATAACTTAGTTAATGGTCAAATATAATCTTGTCTGCGTCATAGATGATCTTAATTGCTGAAAGTGAGGTTTTCTTTCATAAATAGAAACAAAAAATTATCAAAGTACTTGATACAAGAAATTTTTATATTTGATCAAGTTTTTTAGATTCTTTAGGGAAGCAGCGCCACCTACTTCAGCTGAGAAAAAAATTTTCTCATCTTGAGAAAATTTTTCTCTTGAATATTTGATACCTATTTTAGATTATTTTAGCGCGCAATCATACATATTGAATGAAAAAAAATGATTCAATATTATTTGATCTTCCCATATGACATGTTAGTCAATATAAATATTAATGAAAATTTACTATCAAGATATTTAATTTTTTGGAGCAAGAGAAAAATTTTCTCAAGACAAGAAAATTCACTTCTGTCAAGAACTTAATTTTTTGGAGCAAGAGAGAAATTTTCTCAAAACAAGAAAATTTTCTTGACTTAAATAAATTGTCTTGGATCAAGAAACGTATTTCTTGAAGCAAGAGAATTGATTTGTTGGAATAAGTGATATTTCTTGTGTCAAAAAAAAATTTTTTTTCGCCCAAGTGAATAATTATGAAGAAAAATATTTTCTTGGCTCAAGTGAACCTTTCTTTCTGTGTAAAAAATGAATAAATCATAGATAAAAATAAACAATAATATTTCGGCTGTCAATAGTTCTCTTTCGAAACACATTAACTCTTAGATTTTGGACTTATTTTTTGTTTTGATGCATTTTCATTCTAATTAAACAATCTAATGTTTTTATTTATCAAAATTTTTTTTTACTGAGTACATCTTCTATGTATAAATATATTTTTTTTAATTTATTAAAGTGTACTTTTTTAACTTCCCGCTAAGAATATTGAAAATTTTCAAACGTTGGAAAGTTATCCACAGATTCGGTAGAATCTGGCGCCAAGTTCCGTTCAAAAATCCCGTTGTAAAACGGAGCGCCAGACTACCGACTGTGTTTACTGTAAGCAGAACGGTATTTCCAGGTTGCAAAATTTTATTTAATTACATGGTTCTCCCTTTTCCAAAATGATATATTATAAAAGTAATTTATACTTTATTTTACTGATATTAATTAATTATAATCAATAATGACACTTAATTCACTTAAAATTATTAAATTTTATCAGCACAAACTATAGTAAGCCCAGAAATTTCGATCCTGACTTTTTTTCGATGGGGAATATCAGCGCCACAGACTAAATAAAATAAAAATGTGTAGTAATCCTTCCTATAGACACGCAACTACAGTAAAAAAAAGTGATTCATAGCCTGCATCTATGGCCGCCAGGGTGCACTGGAATTACATCTACATAAACCGTAGCTTTAAGGGGATAGTTTGCAGTAAAAAATGCAGTCAACACGAGATTTAAGTTGTTATCAATTGTAAATTTTCATTATAATTACAAAAAATACTAAAATCCGAACAAAAACAGTTTAACTGTAAAAAAAGTCGCGCCAAGTCCACGTTCATAAGACTATTAGGAAAAAAAAATTTTTTTTTTCTTTACAAAAAGATACAAAATAAAAAAATTAAAAAATCCAAGTAGCCGATATGATTGTTTATGATTTTCGGAAATTAAAAAAAATTTTATTGTAAATTTAAAAATTAAAAAAAAAATTTCAGAACGTACTTGGTGTGCGTCATTGTGTATTTCAATTTTTTTAAAGTCCTAGTAAATAGATTTTACGAATTTCATTAAAAGTAAAATATTTTGCAACCACGCACACTAAATACGTTCTAAATTTTTTTTTTTTTATTTTTAAATTTACAATAAAATTTTTTTTAATTTCCGAAAATCATATCGGTTACTTGGATTTTTTAATTTTTTTATTTTGTATCTTTTTGTAAAGAAAAAAAAAATTTTTTTTTTCCTAATAGTCTTATGAACGTGGACTTGGCGCGACTTTTTTACAGTGAAACTGTTTTTGTTCGGATATTATTTAGTCTCTGGCCGTCCGTTTTTTACATAAGAAAAAAGTTAAAATCTAAAAATCTGGGTCGCTATAATTTGTGCTGATTATTTTTTATAATTTTAAATAGAAATTATAAAGATAATTGATAATAATCAAGTAATAAGCGTAATAAAAGGCATGAACTACTATTTTAAAATATCATATAAAAAAAAAATCAAAATAAATTTGAAAAAAATTAGGAAAACGGTTGACCCTGAAGGCCATCCCTGCAACTTCCCGCTAATTCCATACTTAGGCGCTTAAAATTGCACCAATGATATTTTTGAGCTCTTCGAGCTCAAAAATACAATTTATGGGTTATTTTGAGCTCTCCGAGCTCACAGAGATTGCTTTCTTATGCTTTAAAGCTCTTCGAGCTCAAAAGTCTGATAGGGATTTGATAAGACACTATTTTTTGAATTTTTAAACCACAATAACTTTTGAATGAATAAACCGATTTTTACGCGGTTAGAAGCATTCGATGCAGTTTTTTAAGCCTCACAAAGAATCTCAATTTTTGAATTGATCGCGCTAGGAATTTTGGAGTTATTCCGAAAAAACACTTTTTTCGGTTTTCTTTCGTTCACGATATCTCTCGAATGAATCAACCGATTTTGACCGGACTGAAGGCGATCGACGTAGTTTTTTGAGGTTAAGAGCTGATTAGTTTTTGGAATTGAACCTTTAAGCCGTTTAAAAGTTATTCCAAAAAAACCACATTTGAAAAAAATTTTTTTTTCAGTTTTTTGAAGATTTCTCAAAATCTATTGATCTGAATCGGTCCAAATAGTTTTCAAAATCTAAGTTTGGTCAAGCCCTTTCGAATGGCACCAACCGCGATGAAATCGGTCAAGCCGTTCAAAAGTTATAAGCGGTTCACATACTTTCACACACACACACACACACACACACACACACACACACATACAGACACCGTGACAACCTCGCGGGGATAGTCAGGGAAGCTTCCTGTGACCTTCAAACGTCGAGATCTGATGAAAACTCGATTTTTGCAAAACGGGGTGAAAACAATAATTTCCCGATTTCTGAAAACCTTCGATTTTCTTAGCGGGAAGTTTAAAATTTGTAACCTCAAAAAACCGTTCTGCTTACGGTATATACACACTCGGTAGTCTGGCTTGAGAACGGAACTTGGCGCCAGACTCTATCGAGTCTGTTGATAATAACAATAATAATAATAGTAACAATAATTTCTTCACAATCAACCAACGATATTATCTATTTCTTTTTTACCATTTCTAGATGTCATCAAAACCACTGATTCCTGATTCATATCCACGTGTCGTCGAAAAAAAAAAAACTTGATTGTCAAACCATCTGTTTACGTCAGTCCACCTAAACATCTCAGTCTATCTCCATTCTCTCTAACAAAAAGTATCTAAAACTCGTAGAAATGCCAAGTATCGAAGAGTTAACCGAAAAAATCCGCCAATTAGAACTAGAACTCTCTCAAGAGCGTAATAAAAATGTGTCGCGTAAAAAAATCGAAGTGTTATCCTCGGAAGTAGTTGACACAAACCCCTACAGCCGTTTGATGGCCCTGAAGCGTATGGGGATAGTCGACAACTACGAGAAAATCCGTACCCTGACCGTTGCAGTAGTCGGAGTCGGCGGAGTGGGAAGTGTCACCGCAGAAATGTTAACCCGCTGCGGAATTGGCAAACTCATTCTCTTTGACTACGACAAAGTTGAGCTGGCAAACATGAACCGACTGTTTTTCCAGCCGCACCAGGTCGGACTGAGCAAAGTGAACGCAGCAGCCAGTACCTTGATGACCATCAACCCAGATGTCTTCGTGGAAACTCATGATTACAACATCACAACTGTCGAGCACTTTGAGAACTTCATGAAAGCTATTAGCACCGGGAGCTTGACCAACGGACCAGTGGACCTGGTGCTCAGTTGCGTGGACAACTTCGAAGCGAGGATGGCGATCAACACCGCCTGCAACGAGCTGAACCTCAAGTGGTTCGAGAGCGGAGTTTCCGAGAACGCGGTCTCAGGCCACATCCAGTTCATCGTCCCCGGGGAGTCTGCGTGCTTCGCCTGCGCTCCTCCTCTGGTGGTCGCTTCCAAGATCGACGAGAAGACTCTCAAGCGAGAAGGAGTCTGTGCTGCTTCCTTGCCCACCACTATGGGAATCGTAGCAGGATTTCTCACCCAGAACGCGCTCAAGTTCCTGCTGAACTTCGGCAACACTTCTTTCTACCTCGGCTACAACGCGATGGAAGATTTCTTCCCGTCGATGGTCCTCCGGCCCAATCCGAACTGCGATGACCGGTTCTGCAGGCAGAGACAGCAAGAGTTCCAGGCATTGCCCAAAGAAGAAATCGCGGTGGAAGCTGTTGAAGAAGCTCCGGTTCATGAAGATAATGATTGGGGAATTTCGCTGATTGATGAAACTGCTGATGTTGCTGAAGAAGATAATGTTCAGGGACTTTGTCCAGGTCTCAGGCAGGCCTATGTTGTCCCGGATGCTCATGCTCATGAGAATGTTGTTGATGCAAGTGCGCTTAGTCTTGAAGAGCTCATGGCTACCATGAAGACTATTTAAGTTTTCGTTTTGGTTGATCTTGAGAAGAAATCGTCAGGCTTTTGGAAACAAATTGTTAAAATTTTCAAGTGTCTGTTGATTTAAAAAAAATTATTATTTTAAGTCAGATATATTGTTTATCTTTATGAAGATGTAATGAAAAATTTTTATTAAATTTTATATTTAATTATTTAAATTAATGTGTTTATTTATTTTAGAGTAGTTTTTTATTAATTGAAAGTTTTACAGATGACTTTGAATTTATGATGATTTAATATTTTAAAGTAAGTATATTTTTATATTGAAATAGTTTTATTATTTATTCATATTAATGAAATTTATTTTTCAGGGTTGAAGGCTGAAATTTTGAAAAACTTTCATTGCATTTGGTTGATAAGAATGGATTGGAAAATGCAAGTGGTGAATTTTTAATTTAATAGAATTAAATTTTTCAAATATAAAAAAACAATATGAATTATTTTATAATTGTTTTTTGGATTATATTTAATTTGTATTCAAATATTTTTTTAAGGTAATCTAATTTGATTAATTTAAAAAGAAATTTTTTAACTAAGAGATTTTTTGTTTAAAAGTAAAGCTTACTTACTTAAATTTATTTTTGTAAACCAAATACGATGTTTGTTATGCATTCAAAATTCTTAAAATTATCATTAAGTTTAGAATTTTGTGAGGATTAATATTTTTAATGCAACATTTTTTTTTTATTAGAATTTAATCAGTGAAATTGATATTCTACAAAAGTTTATATTCTTGTCAATTTCTATTTCTATAATTTTTTTGTAATAGTAAAATTGTAAGAAATATTTTATAAAAAAAAAAAACAATTATTTTTTCATTTGATATTGAAAAATATTTTTAATTATGTGTAAGTATAACTATTAAATTTTATGAACTGTAAAAATCTTAATGATCATGTAATCTACAGGCGTTTACAAATTTTTTGAATTTTTTTTATTTATTTAATTAGAACTAAAAAAGTATTTTTAAAAAATTGCACTTATAGTTTTTCAAATTTTTTACATGTGGAATTTTTTTTATTTCTTTACAATAAATTTTTCAAAAAAAAAAATTATAAAAATTTTCAAATGTCGATTTACTTCATTTTCTTGAAGTTTTTTGATACTGATTTGTTGAATTTAAGTTGAAAATTTAAGTTGAAACTTGGGACAGAAAAAAACACTTAAAAAAAACATGGCTAAGTAAACTGAACCTTAACATTTTTTTATAATACTAAAATAAACATAAATTCAACAATGATTAGAAATTTTTTTTATAAATAAATAATTATAAAAAAAAGTACTAAGTTGGAAATTTAAAAGCTTTTTTTTTCTATTAATTATTTTTTAAAAAATCATCAAATTTCTATCATTTTTTCCTTTTTGAATTTTAAAAATTTAGCGCGCAAATATCAGCGCGCATGCGCTTGAAAATTTTTAAAATTCAAAATGGCGATGCGAGGTTAACATGGTATACATACATCGTTTGTTTACGTTTTGCCGGTGTGTTAAATACGTCTATTTATTTAAACAGTCAATTAAATAATACTAATAATAGTTAATAAATAACAATAATAAAAAATTCATTGCTTGAAGCAAAAGTTAAAAAGTTCATTACTCTTCCGTGGTAAGTAAAAACCAATATATAGGTTAATATTTATGACATTAACTAACCTATGACAATTTTTATGATTTTTAATTTCATAAATAAATTATTAAAAAAAGTTTAAAAATTAGGAATGTAAATTTCTTAGAAATTTTTGATACTAAAATCAGCTGACATTTAACCAGTTTGGGTTTTATTGTTAAAATAGTACTAGAAAAATATTTTCTAAAATTTCCACTTATCATTTTTTAAAATCTCTGTTTTGATTTGTTTTATAAATTAATCAAAATTAATTTAGCAGATATTTAATAATATTTATAATTTTTTTAACAAATAAATTTTTGCAAAAAAAATTGACTTGTGGAAATTTAAAAAAATTATTAATGCAATTTTTTAAAATAATTTTTCGCAACCAAATTTGTTTGATAAATAAAATTAAAAAATTGTCAAGCGACTGCTAACTTTAAAGTCCTTTTAAATTACAATAAAATATTTATTTAAAAAGTCCTAAAAATTGCCAGATATAATTATAAAATTATAAAAGCTATTATAAAATTAAATTACACATAAATTATCATACACTTGACAATTTTTTTATTTTTCTTGGAAAATAAACAAAATCAAAAAAATTGTTTTCAAAAACTTGCATTTATAATTTTTTAAAGATTGAATTTTTACCATGATTTATTTGTTAAAAAAACTATAAAAATTATCCGATGTTAATTTGCGGAGTGTCTAGCCGTCCGACAATTCGGACGACTAATTTTTTTTTTTTTTTTCCGTTACGGCAACAGCCGTTAATTTGGGGATCATAAAATTTAATATAAATTTAGCAGACATTCGACAATTTTTAGAAGTTGTTTTTATTGAAAAATTAATTACAAAAAAATGAGAATTAATTTAGTAGATATTTTACACTTTTAAGAATTTCTTTAACAAATAAATTATGTCAAAAATAATGAGAAAATATAATTATATTTTTGTGTGCCAATTATAATTGGCATTTAGAAAATAAAAAAAATAAAAAATGCAATTTTTTGAAAATAATTTTTCGGAGCAAATTTGTTTATTAAAAAAATTAAAAAGTAGTCAAGCGACTGCTAACTTTAATGTCATAACAAAAAAAAAAAAAAAAATTAAAAAATCCCACGTTTAGAAAATTTAAAAAACAATAACGCAATTTTTTAAAAATATTTTTTGTTCTAATTAAATTAATAAAAAAAATAAAAATAATTTTAAAAAACCTGGCAATTTAAGTTACAAAAAATCTAACTAATCTCTCAATATCTTTCAGCAAATAAAAAAAATGACTATGTCCGACGACGAAGATCTGGTGTACGTCCGAAAATCCAAGACAGTCCACTATGGATCCCTGGAAGACAGCGAGCGCGCGCGCCTGGCAGCAGAAGCATCAGAGGACACAAAAGACCCCCCAGAGCCCGGTTCAACAGTCCCATCATCAGCGTCAGCTCTCCAAGGAAACGTCCACGTGTCGAACGAGTACCTAGAACTAGAAGATGAAATGTCAAAGGACAAGCAAGCCTTGCTCGAAGAATTCGAGCGTCGCAAAAAAGCAAGACAGATAAACGTATCAACAGACGATTCCGAGGTACGTAGAACCCTTCGAGTCCTAGGTGAGCCGATCTGTCTCTTCGGCGAGGGTCCAGCGGACCGTCGTGCTCGACTACGAGAGTTGCTAGCCAGCCGCGGGGAAGATGTCATAAAAAAGAAGCACGACGACGATGATAAACCCGTCCGACCCCTAGAACGCGAGATGGAGACCACCTGGTACCATGAAGGTCCAGAGTCTTTGCAGATAGCTCGCGCTTGGATCGCTGAGTACTCTTTAAGACGAGCGGGAGCGAGATTGCAGCGTGCGAGGGAAGATTTAGCGCTTCCAGGTGCCACCAGAACCGCGCACCAACAGGAACTCCTCAGGAAGCTCCAGAGTTTGTCGACCTACTGCTCCCAGGTCGGAGACACGCGTCCCATATCTTCCTGCCAGTTCAGTCCGGACTCTAAAATTCTTGCCACGTCTTCCTGGTCTGGAACCTGCAAGCTCTGGTCAGTTCCTGACTGCGGACTCCTGAGGACGCTCAATGGACACACCAGGTTGGCTGGGTGCATAGTTTTCCACCCTAAAGCTACCATCTCCGAGGAAGTCGTCGGCCCGACTGCTGGTTCGACCTGCGTCCTGGCCAGTTGCGACGCCGACGGCAAGGTCAACCTCTGGGCAGGTGGCTCGGGGGACAAGCCTCTAGCCGACCTGGAGGGTCACGACAAACGCGTCTCCAGGATCGCGTTTCATCCCTCCGGAAGGTTCCTGGGCACTTGCTGCCACGACGCTTCCTGGAGGCTCTGGGACCTGGAGCAGCAGGAGGAAGTTCTTCACCAGGAAGGCCACGCAAAAGCTGTCCACTGCATCAGCTTTCAGGTTGACGGGAGTGTTGCTGCTACTGGGGGCCACGACGCTTTTGGGCGTGTCTGGGATTTGAGGACCGGAAGGTGTATCATGTTCATGGACGGACACTCCAAGAGTATCTTCGGGATTGATTTTTCTCCAAACGGGTTTCAAATTGTCACTGCCAGTGATGATAACACTTGCAAAATTTGGGACTTGAGGAAACGGACTTGCTTGTACTCGATTCCGGCTCACACTAATCTCCTTTCGGATGTTAAGTTTCAGAAAGGCGATGGACATTATTTAGTGACTGCTTCTTATGACAACACTGCCAAGATCTGGTCGAATAAAACTTGGCAGCCGCTGAAGACTCTTCAAGGGCATGATGGTAAAGTTATGGCGGTTGATGTCTCCGCGGATCAGAAGTATATTGCTACTAGCTCTTATGATCGAACGTTTAAACTCTGGGCTCCTGAGAATTTGTAAAGTATGAATCCTGTTGGTTTGTTTAATAAATTTAAATAAAAATATGTATTTACAATTTTATTTTAATTTGAGGTTAATTTATGGGAAGAGGTTGGTGGATGTAAGTCAGCGAGCCGCTTTCGGTGAAGTCTTGGACTGTGTGTCCGGTTCCTTGGAGGATCCATTTTGTTGTTAGAAGACCGTCGACACCTACTGGTCCTCGCGCGTGGATTCGAGAGGTTGATATTCCCACCTAGAAAAAAAATTTATTTTAATTAAGTTTTTTTATTGATTGTTTTTTGTTTATTTAGTTTTTGATCCTGATGTTTGAATGTTGGTGAATGTTGAAAGAAGAATTTTGTTAATTGTAATGAAGAAAAAAATAATATTGTTTTTTAGTACGCGTAAGAGTAAGTTATTTTTTTTTATTTTACTGTTGAATTGGGGGGAATTTTGGTCAATAGAAATCCGAACAAAAACAGTTTCACTGTAAAAAGTCGCGCCAAGTTCACGTTCATAAGACTATTAGGAAAAAATTTTTTTTCTTTACAAAAGATACAAAATAAAAAATTAAAAATCCGAGTAACCGATATGATTGTTTATGATTTTCGGAAATTAAAAAATTTTATTGTAAATTTAAAAATTAAAAAAAATTTTAGAACGTATTTAGTCTACCCGGTTTCAAAATTTTTTACTTTTAATAAAATTCGTAAAATATATTTACTAGAACTTTAAAAAATTGAAATACACAATGACGCACACCAAGTACGTTCTAAAATTTTTTTTAATTTTTAAATTTACAAAAATTTTTTAATTTCCGAAAATCATAAACAATCATATCGGTTACTCGGATTTTTAATTTTTATTTTGTATCTTTTGTAAAGAAAAAAATTTTTTCCTAATAGTCTTATGAACGTGGACTTGGCGCGACTTTTTACAGTGAAACTGTTTTTGTTCGGATTTTAGTATTTTGTAATTATAATGAAAATTTACAATTGATAACAACTTAAATCTCGTGTTGACTGCATTTTTACTGCAAACTATCCCCTTGAAGCTACAGTTTATGTAGATATAATTCCAGTGCACCCTGGCGGCCGTAAATGTAAGCTGTGAATTACTTTTTTTAACTAGTTGCGTATCTATAGGAAGGATTACTACACATTTTTATTTTATCTAGTCTGTGGCGCTGATATTCCCCATCGAAAAAAAGTCAGGATCGAAATTTCTGGGCTTACTACAGTTTGTGCTGATAAAATTTAATAATTTTAAGCGAATTAAGTGTTATAATTGATTATAATTAATTAATAACAGTAAAATAAAGTATAAATTACTTTTATAATATATCATTTTGGAAAAAGGAGAACCATATAATTAAATAAAATTTTGCAACCTCGAAATACCGTTCTGCTTACAGTAAACACAGTCGGTAGTCTGGCGCTCCGTTTACAACGGATTTGAACGGAACTTGGCGCCAGATTCTACCGAATCTGTGGATTTAAAAAGTTTGGAAAATCCAAAAGTGCACGCCTCATGACGCTCATTCATTTTTTAAGAAAAAAATTAATTGTGTAATTGATTAAAAAAAAAAAAATTATAATTAAGTAGTTTCTTACAGAGTATTTTATATTTTTTTTTTTAAATATCGGCGCCCTTTTTTCTTGTCATATGCGCTCGCAGTCTAAAAAAATCTAGCTTGATCAAGTGGCGCCATCGTTTCCACGTGACAAATAAGAAAAGTTCGTTTGGCTTTGTACGGTTGTATCGCGTAGTGAATTTTAATAAAAATTCAATTAAAAAAAAAATACGTAAACTAGACCACGGATATGAAATACGGACCTAGTTAATCGAATTCTTAAACTAATAAAAAAGGTCCGGACTCGAAATATCAATTTGTTCGGGAGTAATCGTTGGTACATCCAAAATGGGGTGACATCCGGACGTCCACGTAAAATTTTTTTCAAAACGTTTTTTTTTCCAAAATACCAACATGAAATGATTTTAAAAAGTAAAAGATGGTTTAATTTAAGTGTCTTTCCGGTGTACATCTACTTATATCTTTGTATAAGTGTAATATGATTGGGATAGAGGCATTTAAAGATCACAAAATTGCTTGACCTTGACTAGTCGAGTATAAAGCACAACCTCACGCGCTTCGCGCTATGAGGCGTGCAAAAAAAAATTATTCATTTTATGATAGTCAAAAAATTATTTCATTAACAATCAAAACGTGATTTAAGGTAAAGTCTCAGTAGTTGAACAGGTTTCAAAGTAAAACGTATTTTACCCTACTTTTAATGATAATCGGAAAAAATAAACCCAGAAAAAAATTTTAAGTGATAAAAAATTCATATTATTTCATTAAAATTATTATAAAATAAAAATAATAATAATCGACAATTTTCCTGAAAAATAAGCAACCCTAGAATAATCGCTCCATTTTTTGTTACAAATTATTATTATTATTATTATTTTTATTTTATAATAATTTCAATGAAATAATATAAATTTTTCATAACTTTAAAATTTTTTCCAGGTCTATGTTTTCTGGGATTCACTTTTAATATATAAAGATGTAATTATTAGTTCAAATTATTGATTTTCATGAAAATATAAACAATTTTGAATTGATTGAAGCGCAAAATAACAAAGATAATTCAATATTTATATTTTGACAACGTTTTTAAGATAGACTATGAAAGGAGTAGTAGTTGAACAATCAATTCTGACAGCGCAGTAGTTAAACACTCCGGGAGCACTAATTGAACTAATAAAATATATGGTAATAGGCACAGCAGAAATTTTCATCATTTTATTGAAATATCAAAGAATTATAACATATTATTGATATATATTAAAAATAATATTATGAATATTTAATATGTTCATTTAAAAATGAGAAATATTTGTATTTAATTTTTAAATTACATTTTTTATGAATGACAAACCATATTTTCAATTATAAATAAAAAAAAACTCAATTCAAAACGTTCAATAATTTTTAACTACACTAATTTTTAGCTATAAAACTTATTTAATTTGCAGTAATTAATACAAATCACAATGCTGATTACTAGTCTATAAACCTGTTAGAAGTAAGAGTGTTGTTAAAATTACACGGCCCCAGCTTGTTCAAGTTCTGGGTACTGCTTTGAAAATTTGGAGGTATAGTTAGTCGTTAAAATTTAATATAAAAATTATAGTTTATGTCTTTGCAAAAAATATGTATTATTTAGAGAAGACTATTTCATTAGGTGGTACAATTTTTTTTTACTTAAAATAATGATGTACCGTTTTTTTACTGATTGTTCGGTTTACGATTTAGTACCTTTTTCATTAAAAAAATAGTATCTATCAGCTATTCTCGACATGTCAACTTTTAAGTTAATAATCATATAATTGTTTTGGTTTATAATTGAAAAAACTTAGAGAAATTACTGTTTCATTGAATAATTATAATATGCGAATATTACTCATAATAAATATACGGATTTTGTATAACAACAATTCGAAAAGTCTGTTCAAGTACTGGCCCCATTTTTATAAGTGTTCAAGTACTGGGTACTTTACCTTATTTAAATTTTTTATTTTTAATTATAATTTAAAACTTAAACATAGCAATAATTTTGTCCTACCAAAAGTAAAAAATTTTTCGAATATAACAAGTGAAATATAAAAAATAAATATTTGTTCATTAATTATTATTTAAATTATTTTTAATAAATTTAAACTGAAAATAAAAACAAGAAATTACCGCGCTGTCTAAACTTACTGTTAATTAATCATTGAATAAACTGTAAATTTATAATATTGTTTATTTTTTATACTTTATTTATTTAGAAAAAAAAAAGTATTAAGTAAATAGATGAAAAAATTCAGTAAAAAAAAAGATTTTTATTCGCGTGCTTGTCGTTATTTCATAACAGTTTGGCAATCCATGACATACCGAACTTAGGCATTTCCACTGTTTTGCCTAAAGAAGCTCGATCGTGGTATGCCAAGTTTCGGTAAACCTTTGGTTACCGTTATTTCATAACAGTTTGGCAACCCATGAAATGCCGAACTTAGGCATTGCCATAGGTTTTCCGAAGTGAGTCCGAACTTGGTGAACCAAACTTCGGTAAGCCTTTGGTTACTGTTATTTCATAACAGTTTGGCAATCCATGTTATACCGAACTTAGGTATTGCCACAGGTTTGCCTAAGTAAGCCCGAGCTTGGTGAACCAAACTTCGGTGAGCCTTTGGTTACCATTATTTCGTACTAATTAGGCAATCCATGACATGCCGAACTTAGGTATTGCCACAGGTTTGCCTAAGTGAGCCCGAGCTTGGTGAACCAAACTTCGGTAAACCTTTGGTTACCGTTAACTCGTACTAATTAGGCAATCCATGATATGCCGAACTTAGGCAATGCCAAACTATTACGAGATTACATCGAATGTGGAATTCTTTTGGCATACCAATGTTTGGCTTGCCTATTTTAAAACAAATAAGATCCGAATTGGGCTAGCCTAAGTTCGGAAAGCCAACTTCGCCCCGAACTGATTTTTCGGCATGCCTCACTAAAATTCTAGTCGGGTTCTTGGTTCAAGAATTTTTCTCTTAAATTAAATTAATTTTTTTATCATTGTAAGTTTATAAAAATACATAATACATCCATTTAGATTTTCAATTCATAACTCCAGTTTTAATAAGGAAATACTCGTCATAAAAATTCATTATTATATCTTTTTTGAGTAAAAAATATTGTTGTCTAACCTTGAATAGTATAAAATAAATTTTAAAACAGAATACGGGGAATACAATGATACATTTACCGATCTTTGTTAGCGTAAAAAGTATCTTGAAAAATTATATTTCGAGGTTTGGTCCGCTGAATGGGACAAATGATGCGAAAAACAATATGTTCTAGAAAGATAATAAAAAACTATTGTTTTATGAAAGCCGGAGATATAAATAGAAGAAAGTTATCTTTTCCTTTTCTCTGTTCTATTTTTCTGCTTTTCTTACCCTGATTTTTTTTTTAAATATCAATAATTCAGAAGATATTCCAAATTATTACCTTTCCTATGTTTTTATTCTATCAAAAAAAAAGTCTACACTGAGAGAAAAAATTTATTTTGAAAAAAATAAGCAATTTTGTAATCTATATAATTAAACGAATAAGAAAAATTTTGTCTCCGTCGTATTTATGTGATAAAATGAGTTTTTTAAATTAAATTTAGTATCATTTGATAGTTATTGACCAGAATTTGTGGTTTTTCAGTGTTTCATTTCCTTTTCAGCAATAGTTAATTTATTAGCATAAGTTTTTAAAATTGTTTGTAATTGATCCTCAGAGCAGTATAATTATAAAAATTTAATTGAAAAGTACCCAAACTACGTATATCGTGATTATAACGATCAAAAAATCATTAAGGAAGTTCGAGCGAATCTAATGTGAGAAATAATTTCCAACTTTGAGCTTTCAAATTAAGTATACGTATAAATAAATATGTCATTTATCTAATCCCAAAATTTTAAAAAGATTCACCGTTTAGTTACTTAGATATTAAATTTCAAAAATCAATAATTACCGTAACTCCTATTCTTTCCCGCTTCATAGCATTATTTATATTTATCAAAATGCTTACCGTAAGATGGACGGTGTGGCTTACTGTATATAGTATAATAGAATAAGCGAAAGGAAATTTAGTATAGACCGGATAGCTCAAATGGTAGAGTAGCCGACATGTCTTCGGAAGGTTCTGGGTTCGAATAATTTTTTACAAATATAAATAATGCTGTGAAGCGGAAAAGAATAGCAGTTACGGTAATTATTAAGTGAAGCGTTCCACATTCACGTAACGGGATATTGGTAGGAAAGGATTGAGAAAGGAATGTGGAGAGGATCATCTTAATACGAGTTTATAGAATATGCGAGAAAAAAATTATTAGATAGCTCGGACTGGGATTCGAACCCAGAACCTTCCGAAGACATGTCGGCTACTCTACCATTTGAGCTATCCGGTCTATACTATACGTAAACCAATATAATTAAACGAATAAAAAACTATATACAAGAAACTTGGATTATTGTAAAATATAAAAAAAAAAATTAATAATGATGCATTACCGATATAGTTTTTGAAATATTTAAAGTTAAATTTTATGTTTTTAACTCATTTATGGTCAGCTATTCATTCAAATAAAGATTTGGCAACCTCGCTTCAACAGCTGAGAAAAAAGAAAAGGATAGAAATATAATTACAGAGAGAGAAATATTTAACTCATACACTCATGCACGTCTCTGTAATGGGTATAATCAAACGCGCTGTTGCCAAATCTGTTTATTTAATCTGGCAAGTAATAAATACGAAAGTCATTTTATTACTTTTATTTTATTAAATAAGTAAAAATCATCAATTATTAAATTGTTCAAATCATTTTAAATTAAGATAAAGAATTTTGAAGAATATTGGGAAGACTGAAAGTAAAACAAAATTCAAACATTATTTTGACTCATAAGTTACGCTCGAACCTCCTTAAGCCAAAATTTTTTTTATCCATAATCCGTAAATCTCGACAGTCACATAGTGACTGCAGGTTGTGAGTAATAAATAAAATTGTTTTAAATTTTCAACAAATAAATCCACAGATTCGGTAGAATCTGACGCCAAGTTCCGTTCAAATCCGTTGTAAACGGAGCGCCAGACTACCGAGTGTGTTTACTGTAAGCAGAACGGTATTTCGAGGTTGCAAAATTTTATTTAATTCGACGGTACTTCTTGTTCCTAAATTTTATATTATAACAGTAATTCATACTTTATTTTACTGATATCAATTAATTATATTCAATTATAACCATTAATTTACTTGAAATTATTAAATTTTATCAGCACAAACTATAGCAAGCTCAAAAATTTCGATCCTGACTTTTTTTCGATGTAAAAAGTGACATGCCACAAACTAAGTAATTCGAGAATGCATGGTAATCCTCCAATAGATGGGAAACTACAGTTAAAAAAATAAATTTCACAGCTTGCATCTACACCCGCCAGGGTGCGCTGCAATTATTTTTATATAAACTGTAGCTTCAAGGGGATAGTTTGCTATAAAAAATGCAGCCAACTTGAGATTTAAGTTAGTACCAATTGCAAATTTTTATTATAATCCACAGATTCGGTAGAATCTGGCGCCAAGGTCCGTTCAAAAATCCCGTTGTAAACGGAGCGCCAGACTACCGACTGTGTTTACTGTAAGCAGAACGGTATTTCGAGGTTGCAAAATTTTATTTAATTATATGGTTCTCCTTTTTCCAAAATGATATATTATAAAAGTAATTTATACTTTATTTTACTGATATTAATTAATTATAATCAATTATAACACTTAATTCACTTAAAATTATTAAATTTTATCAGCACAAACTATAGTAAGCCCAGAAATTTCGATCCTGACTTTTTTTCGATGGGGAATATCAGCGCCACAGACTAGATAAAATAAAAATTGTAGTCATCCTTCCTATAGACACGCAACTACAGTAAAAAGTGATTCATAGCTTGCATCTATGGCCGCCAGGGTGCACTGGAATTACATCTACATAAACTGTAGCTTCAAGGGGATAGTTTGCAGTAAAAAATGCAGTCAACACGAGATTTAAGTTGTTATCAATTGTAAATTTTCATTATAATTACAAAAAATACTAAAATCCGAACAAAAACAGTTTCACTGTAAAAAAGTCGCGCCAAGTCCATGTTCATAAGACTATTAGGAAAAAAAAATTTTTTTTTTCTTTACAAAAAGATACAAAATAAAAAAATAAAAAAATCCGAGTAACCGATATGATTGTTTATGGTTTTCGCAAATTAAAAAAAATTTTATTGTAAATTTAAAAATTAAAAAAAAAATTTTAGAACGTACTTGGTGTGCGTCATTGTGTATTTAAATTTTTTTAAAGTCCTAGTAAATAGATTTTACGAATTTCATTAAAAGTAAAATATTTTGCAACCGCGCACACTAAATACGTTCTAAAATTTTTTTTTTAATTTTTAAATTTACAATAAAATTTTTTTTAATTTGCGAAAACGATAAACAATCATATCGGTTACTCGGATTTTTATTTTTTATTTTGTATCTTTTGTAAAGAAAAAAAATTTTTTTCTTAATAGTCTTATGAACGTGGACTTGGCGCGACTTTTTACAGTGAAACTGTTTTGTTCGGATTACAAACTGCTGAAATCCGAACAAAACAGTTTCACTGTAAAAATCGCGCCAAGTCCACGTTCATAAGACTATTAAGAAAAAATTTTTTTTTTTCTTTACAAAAGATATAAAATAGAAAAATTAAAAATCCAAGTAACCGATATGATTGTATATGATTTTCGGAAATTAAAAAATTTTGTTGTAAATTTAAAAATTAAGAAAAAAATTTTGGAACGTATTTAGTGTGCGTCATTGTGTATTTTAATTTTTTTAAAGTCCTAGTAAATAGATTTTACGAATTTCATTAAAAGTAAAATATTTTGCAACCACGCACACTAAATACGTTCCAAAATTTTTTTCTTAATTTTTAAATTTACAACAAAATTTTTTTTAATTTCCGAAAATCATATACAATCATATCATTTACTTGGATTTTTTAATTTTTCTATTTTATATCTTTTTGTAAAGAAAAAAAAAAATTTTTTTTTTCTTAATAGTCTTATGAACGTGGACTTGGCGCGATTTTTTTACAGTGAAACTGTTTTTGTTCGGATTTCTTTTCACAACAATGCCCATTTTTTCAAAAGAAATTTTTCTCTCAGTGTAGTTTCAATTGATCGCGCGTCAATTCGACGTAAAGTACCTGGAGAATTATTTAAACATGTCATGTAAAGAAAAGAAGTCTTTCAAAAGCGACATTGAAGCACGATAAATTTCGATCATTTATTATTTTTTTTTCTGCTATACAAAACGATCAACATTTCACAATTTCTTCTTTTGTTATAATTTATACCCACAAATGCTCTATTGTGATGATAGATAAGCGCAAACGAAAATTGGCTAAAATGATGCCGCAAGTTTTATCCAATCTAAATCGCTGCCCGGAAGCTAAAGCTCACTCTATATTTTTCATAATTACCTACTATATACTATAAAGCTTGAAATTTAAATATCTGAAGCTGGAACAAGCAACTGAAAATCAATATCGAATAAAAACATCCAAGTTACCAAGAATAAATATATATATATATATATATATATATATATATATATATATATATATATATATATATATATATATATATATTCTTACGAATACATATTGTTTTGATAAAGTTAAATTTACGTGAAACTAATCTAGTAGATTCGCTACAGTAATGAAATAGATTCATTCCATCTGCAGTTTGAAATTGAATTATAAGTGGCTAAATAAGTACCGAAACTCTCAGAGTAGATATTGTTAGAATTTCCTGATTAAACCATAACATCGAGATGCAATTTACGGCGTTCAATCCAGTTTTTGAGGTTGAGAGCTTATTAGATTTTGTAATTGATTGGTATAGTAGTTTAAGAGTTATTTTAAGAATAAGTTTGTTTGAAAATTTTATTTTTGAGATTAAAAAAAATTTTTTAGATTTATGAAATATTTTTGGGATTTTTCAAATTTTTAGGAAAATTAAGTTTGAAGAACTTTTTTGAAATACTGTAATACGTGTTTTGATTGGTCAAGTCGCTTTTGAATGATGAGAAGTTTAAACAGATATAAATTTTGAAAATTGGACTAAAATCAATAATTTTTCAAATTTTGGAAATTTGACTTAAATTAATATTTTTAAAATTTCGGTCCAAATAAAGAACTTTTCTATTTGATTTCATTGGACTAAAAACAATATTTTTCAAATTTTTTAAATTTCTGTCAAAATCAACAAATTTCAAATTTTTTTTAATTTTACAAAAATCATATTTTTTTTTTAATTTTTCAAAATTTAACGAAACAATAATTTCGAAATCTTAACTAAAAATAAAGATTTCCAAATTTTTGAAAATTTAACTAAAATCAATAATTTTGAATTTTTTTCATTTCGGCAAAAATTGAGAAATTCGAGAAAAATTGAAATTTATAAAATTGAACTAAATTCAATATTTTTTTAATTTTTGAAAATTGAACTAAAATCAATAATTTTTCAATTTTTGGAAATTTGACTTAAATTAATATTTTTAAAATTTCGGTCCAAATAAAAAACTTTTCAATTTGATTTAATTGGACTAAAAACAATATTTTTCAAATTTTTTAAATTTCTGTCAAAATCAACAAATTTCAAATTTTTTTTAATTTTACAAAAATCATATTTTTTTTTTAATTTTTCAAAATTTAACGAAACAATAATTTCGAAATCTTAACTAAAAATAAAGATTTCCAAATTTTTGAAAATTTAACTAAAATCAATAATTTTGAATTTTTTTCATTTCGGCAAAAATTGAGAAATTCGAGAAAAATTGAAATTTCTAAAATTCAACTAAATTCAATATTTTTTTAATTTTTGAAAATTGAACTAAAATCAATAATTTTTCAATTTTTGTAAATTTGACTTAAATTAATATTTTTGAAATTTCGGCCCAAATCCAAAACTTTCCAATTTTATTTAACTACATGTGGAACGCTTCACGTAATAATTACCGTAACTCCTATTCTTTCCCGCTTCACAGCATTATTTATATTTGTAAAAATGTGGAACGCTTCACGATTTTGCGTGTCACAATACTGAGTGATTAGGGTGATTTCCAAAGCCGTAACTTAATTTGACTACATTAATATTTAAAAAATTTTTTTAATTTCTTTCAAAATCAACAAATTTCAATTTTTTTTTAATTTTAGTAAAATCAATATTTTTTTTTAATTTTTGAAAATTTAACGAAACAATAATTTTGAAATTTTAACTAAAAATAAAAATTTCCAAATTTTTGAAAATTGGACTAAAATCAATAACTTAAAAATTTAACTAAAATCAATAATTTTTAATTTTTATAATTTCGGCAAAAATTGAAATTGTCGAAATTTGGCTAAATTCAATAATTTTTTAATTTTTGAAATTTAAACTAAAATCAATAATTTATCAATTTTTGAAATTTGGATTGAAATGAATAGCTTTCCAATCTTCAAGAATCATTAAATTTCGAAGCAAAAAAAAACTAATTAAATAAACTAGATACCTACCTCAGCACCAAGTCCAAATCGATACCCATCAGCAAATCTGGTGCTCGCATTATGAAAAACACAAGCACTGTCAACTTGCCGCTTGAACCATTCAGCACTTTGGTTGTTTTCAGTAACAATAGCATCAGTATGAGCACTTCCATGCTTGTGAATATGATTAATGGCTTCATTAATATTTGGTACAACTTCAATAGTACACTCAAGAGCACCATATTCAGTCCTCATACTCTTAGCAGCGGGAGGTCCGAATGTCAAAAGCTCTCTTAACCTTGGTCCCGCGTTAATTTTAACCTGAAAAGAAAAAGGCAAACCAAAATTATACTGGAAACTTTGAACAGTTCTCGATAAACTCTCTATAAACTCCCATTAACTCGAGTAAACTCGAGAATAATCGAGAATTCAAACTCTCCATTAACTTACACCTTCCTTACGAAGCATATTGCAAACATCCGTAAAGAAATTACCCCTCATAAGTTCTTCATGAATCAGTAGTGTCTCCATAGCATTGCAAGCTGCTGGATAATCGCACTTAGAGTCTTTAATAATCGCAATCGCCTTATCTGGGTCAGCGTCTGCATCAACATAAACATGGCAAATTCCTTCCGCGTGACCAAGAACAGGAATATGCTTTGACTGCTCCTGGATGGTCTTTACCAGCTCCGAACTCCCTCTAGGAATGATAAGATCGATGTGTTTGTCCATCGACAGCAAGTCTCCAACTTCTTCGCGAGTTGAGACCAAGGAAATGGCATTAGCTGCGCCTACCGACCTCAGCGCTTCTTGGACCAAATTCATAAGACACTTGTTACTAAACTTGGCCTCTTTTCCGCCCTTGAGAAGCAACCCGTTAGCACTGGAGATCGCTAACGCTGCTACTTGTGGCAAACTGTCCGGCCGAGATTCAAAAATCACCAACAAAACACCAATAGGCACTGTAATTTGTTTCAATTCTAACCCCTCAGCAATCTGAGTGCGTCTCAGCACTTTTCCGACATTAGTCAGAGATTCCGCAGCAATCTGACGTAATCCCGAGCTGAGGGACTTCAATTTCGCTGGGCTTAATGATAACCTCAGCAACAGAGGCTTGGCTAATCCAGATTTAGTAGCCTCTTCAAGATCTTTGGCGTTAGCAGCCAGAATTTCATTTTGTCTCGTCTCTAACAAATCCGCTAAAAAATTAATACAAGAGGCACGTTCTTCAGGTTTAAGAGCTTGAAGAAGTCTACTTCCAACTCTCGCGTTCTCTGCAACTATTTCTATCGGCGTTGACGAAGTTGATGTCTCCGTGAAAAAAGTACCTACTTTACGACCATTGAGGATACTCTTTATGGCCTTCTCTTGTGCGCCGTTGCAAATAACAACTGAGACACCTCGATCTAGCGCCCACAAAGCAGCCGTTACTTTTGAGTCCATGCCACCGGTTCCGACTTTCGACTTTTCTCCAAACTTTATCGTTTCCCTCTGGTCCGAGCTAAACGTATGAAGCAATTTAGCACCGTCTTCCCAAGGTGGAAGGTTATAAATTCCGTCAACGTCGCTCATCAGGATCAGCAAATCGGCTTGCACACCAGCTGCCAGCATAGCAGCCAGGGAATCGTTATCTTTTATTGATATCCCTCGTCTACCATGCAAACCACCCACTTCTTCATCAGCTTGATGAGGCGGTGACACAGCATCGTTTGTATTTATAACTGGCACAATATTAAGGCTTATCAATTCGCTAAGAGTATTAAATAAATTTTTACGTGTTTCTTCATTAAAAAAATCCGTTTTTGTTACCAATACTTGTGCAAGTTTAACGCCGTACTGTGCAAACATTGCGTCATACAATGACATAAGTCCTGATTGCCCTACTGCAGCAGCTGCACGAGGCTCCAACAGATTTCCTAGAAAATTGCAATGACATTACTTATCAAATCTGCAATCTATTTGTGATAGCGAGCTCAAAGATCACTCTTATCTTACCTACATGCTTGCGCGTGTGATCAAGTGGACTAAGTGTCTCGCGCATTGATAAAGACATCAACAATTCCTGGGTTAATTTCTGTTTTCCAAAGGCCACTGCTCCACTTGTCACCATTATGCATTCGCGGCCTTCAATCTGACATTCTGCGACTTGTTCCACAATTGATGCAAGACGCCCCAAAGCGAATCCTTGCTCATCTTCTCGGGTGATTACGGCACTACCCAATTTCACAACAAGACGCCGGGCGTATTTAAACTGATTTCTGTCAGTAAATGTCGCTTTGCGAGGTTGTTCCGCTGTTTGGACTTGACGGTGCAAATCTGTGCGATGTGCCTGGAAAATAATAGCAGCTGGTTAAATTAAAGTGGCATATGAAAGACATCTACCATTCCCTAGGGGAGCGTTATTGATTTCTTTGCACGCTTTATTCTCTGAAATTTTTACACCGAGTAAGGTTAACACATGGTCGGTTAGGACCAAGGCAAATGTATGTTTTACAAAGCTTGTTGAGGAAAAAAATATTTAAAAATTACTTACTAGCTTTTTATTGGGCACCCATGCCCAATTTGAAGAGCAGACGGATTGGAAATATTTTTTTATCCTTGGACATTTTATTAACAAATTCGTATACATTTCTACACTAAGTATAAAAAATATATAAATATGTGGCTATTTCTAAGGATACTGATAAACTAACGCACAACTTGGTAAAAAAAAAATATTTCCGACGATCGAACAATAATCTACTGAAGCTACGATATTGCCAGCAAACGCTTACTGCACCGAGGGGGAGACCTCCTTATCGGTATCGAAACGTAGATTACGAAGTAAAGTGCAAATAATTATTTATTTGTTATTTTATCATTATTTGATTCATTGTTTGTTTTTTTTTTTTTTATTTCTTACGATTAATTTGTAGTCTAATGACAATGTAAGTCACTAACCCGTGAATCGTAAGACGTTAACCTATTGATCTCAGAAAAGATATCAGGAAGCTTTTTAACAAAGAAATTGTTTTTTATCGAGAAAACTGTTGATTGATTAAGAAATGTTTATTTATTGGAAGAAATTATCGATATTGAAAAATTGATGATTTATAGGCGAAACAGCGAAAAATTTTTGAAAAAAGTAATTTAGTTTTTTTGTATCACGGCAATAGATGAAAAAAATGAATTTTTTTATGATAAAGTCTTTTTGATGAAGTATTTTAAACAAATAAGCTTTAATGCATCAAATATTGATCAGTCGGTTTGAGCTGCTTATTTTTATAGTGGTTTCGATGCTCTCGATAAATATGCCACTTGCGAATTCGCGTTATTACTTTTTTTCATATCAACTTAAAAGCCCAATCGAATATTCGGATTTTATGTTAAACAATAAAGTAGTTTTGAGGTTTCACCAGTGAATGAAATTTTGTTATCAATGAAATATGCATAGAAAAAAAACGGAATATTGATTTTTTTACGGTGAGCAGTCGTCGGTAACTATTGTGGTTTTAAAAATAATTTTTCTTGCTCTCCTACCCGAAAGTACGCTCTTTCTGGACGCATTTTAGTTCAGAAAGAGCAACATTTGTGGCTCGTTTTGGCGCATGCGCGCTACGCATATTTTCTGGCCGGGCAGCATAGAATCTCGCTTTTTTCATATTTTCGTGGTGCGAGTTTCAACTGTCTAACAGTCACAACATCGTCTGTATGTAACATGTCAGCGCATAAACTAACCAGAAAATGTCAAAGAAATAAATTAGTATATTACATACCTAGGCCAGTAAAATAAGAAAAGTCTCAGATCACATGTAATTGTTGGCCGAGGCGAAGCCGAGGTTGACAAACATGTGATCTGAGGCTTTCTTATTTACTGGCCAAGGTGTGTATACTATTTTTCTGCTCGACGTAGCCGGAATGTGGCAACTTTGTTTAGCGCAGCGGCCAGAAAGTTGCCACTTTCCGGCCAGAGAGCAGAAATAGTATATTACATACTACGCTAGCTTCAGAATAGCCGAATTAAAAAAAATTAGGAAAACGGTTGACCCTGAAGGCCATCCCTGCAACTTCCCGCTAATTTCATACTTAGGCGCTTAAAATTGCACCAATGACGTTTTTGAGCTCTTCGAGCTCAAAAATACAATTTATGGGTTATTTTGAGCTTTCCGAGCTCAAAGAGATTGCTTTCCTATCCTTTAAAGCTCTTCGAGCTCAAAAGTCTGATAGAGATTTGATAAGACACTATTTCTAAATTTCAAAACTGCAATAACTTTTAAATGAATGAACCGATTTTTACGCGGTTGGCGGTGTTCGGCGCAGTTTTTCAAGCCTCACAAAGAATCTTAAATTTTGAATTGATTGCGCTAGGAATTTTGGAGTTATTCCGAAAAAACACTTTTTTCGGTTTTCTTTCGTTCACGATATCTCTCGAACGAATCAACCGATTTTGACCGGACTGGTGGCGATCAACGTGGTTTTTTAAGGTTAAGAGCTGATTAGTTTTTGGAATTGAACCATTAAGCCGTTTAAAAGTTATTCTAAAAAAACCACGTTTGAAAAAAAATTTTTTTTCAGTTTTTTGAAGATTTCTCAAAATCTATCGATCCGAATCGGTCCAAATAGTTTTCAAAATCTAAGTTTGGTCAAGCCCTTTCGAATGGCACCAACCGCGATGAAATCGGTCAAGCCGTTCAAAAGTTATAAGCGGTTCACATACTTTCACACACACACACACACACACACACACACACACACACACACACACATACATACAGACACCGTGACAACCTCGCGGGGATAGTCAGGGAAGCTTCCTGTGACCTTCAAACGTCGAGATCTGATAAAAACTCGGTTTTTGTAAAACGGGGTGAAAACAATAACTTCCCGATTTTTGAAAATCTTCGATTTTCGTAGCGGGAAGTTAAAAATTTTTTGAAATGTGGTTTTTTTTCAATAACTTTTAAACGGATCTACCGAGATTCCAAAAATCAATCAGCTATCAGTTATCGTTGTCGAAAGAAAACCGAAAAAAGTGATTTTTTGGAATCACTCCGAAATTCCGAGTTCGATTAATTCATACTCAAAGATTCTTTATGAGGCTTCAAAAACTGCGTTGAATGCTACCAACCGCGTGAAAATCAGTTTATTCATTCAAAAGTTATTGCAGTTTGAAAATTCAAAAATTTGTGTTTTATGAAACTGCTATTAGAGTTTTGAGCTCGAAGAGCTCAAAATGACACAAAAATCATATTTTGAGCTTGAAAAGCTCAAAAATGTAATGTGTAATTTTAACGCTTAAGTACAAAATGAGCGGGAAGTGGCACGGATGGCCTTTAGGGTCAACCGTCGTCCTAATTTTTTTTTTTATATCTATCTTAGAAAACAAATTAATTTTGTTAAGTTTATATGCATATAAAAATTAACCAAAAAAAATTAGGAAAACGGTTGATCCTAAAGGCCATCCCTGCAACTTCCCGCTACCTCCATACCTAAGTGCTCATTAATTCACTTATTTTTTAAGCTCTTCGAGCTCAAAAATATAATTTTTGTGTAATTTTGAGCTCTCCAAGCTCAAATAAATAGCTATTCTGTGATTTTGAGCTCTTCAAGCTCAAAAGGCTAATGGAAGTTTTATAGAACACTATTTTTTGAATTTTCAAACCGCAATAACTTTTGAATGAATTAACCGATTTTCTCGCGGTTTACGGCATTCAACGCAGTTTTTTGCGTTCTTCAAAAAATCTTTAAGCTTAAACTGGTCAGACTAAAAATTTCATAGAAATTCTGAAAAAAACATTTTTTTCAATTTTTTTCGACAACGATATCTCACGAAAAAATCAAGCGATTTTGACCGGGCTGGTAAAAATCGACGTGGTTTTTTGAGGTTAAGAGCTGATTAATTTTTGGAATTGATCGGTTCAGCCGTTTAAAAGATATTTCAAAAAAACGAATTTTTGAAAATTTTATTTTTGAGATTTCTCAAAATTGATCTACTCAAATTCTGAAAATTAGTATCAGAATTCTAGGGGCAAAGAAACTCTTCAGAACGCCGCTTATTTCGATCAAATCGGATGATCCGTTCAAAAGTTATGAGAGATTTACACACACACACACACACACACACACACACACACACACACACACACCGGAGGAGTGCCACAGGGATCAGTCTTAGGTCCTCTGCTATGGAACATCATGTATGATGGCCTCCTGAGAATAGCATTGCCTACGGGAGTCAAACTTGTAGCATATGCGGATGGCTACGTCATAGCTGTCGTGATTGTCGCAAAGCACCTCGAAGAGATAGAAATGGCATTTGATATTACATTCAGACGAGTCAATTTGTGGATGGACATGATGAACTTGCAACTAGCCAAGCATAAAACCGAGGCAGTGCTCATCACCAGCAGAAAAACGGTAGAAACCATCAAGTTGAGAGTCGGAGAACAAGAAATCACATCACAACCATTTATCCGTTATCTGGGAGTGATGCTGGATGCACGACTCAACTTCAAGCAGCAGGTGGAACATGTCAGTGCCAAAGCCTCAGTAGTGAGGGCTAGTCTCGCACGGCTGATGCCTAACATCGGAGGCCCAATGCAGATCAGGAGGCTACTATTGTCATCAGTAGTCACATCAGTGCTCACTTACGGAATATCCATTTGGGCTGATGCACTGGAAACCCAAGAATCATGGAGAAAAGCTGGACCAATATACCGACTGAATGCCCTACGAGTAGCTAGTGCCTTCCGCACTATATCAGAAGAAGCAGTGTCCGTCATTGCTGGAACCCTACCTCTTAGAGTTCTAGCAGAGGAAAGACGGGCCCTTTACCAACGAAAAAGGTCAACTGCACTGAGCCCTGAAGAACTTAGAAAAGAAGAACGGCAGAAGAGCATAGGCCGATGGCAACTACAATGGGATGCTGCAGAGAAGGGTGGGTGGACGCACCGTCTCATACCTCGGATCGACATTTGGCTTAACCGGAATCACGGTGAGGTCAATTACTATCTTACGCAGATGTTGTCGGGACATGGGTGTTTTCGAGAGTATCTACACCGCTTTAAGCACGATGACTCTTCGGAGTGCCTGTCCTGCCCAGGAGCTGCTGAAGACGCGGAGCACGTCTTCTTTGTACGTCCTCGTTTCGATCCACAGCGTGAAGAACTGGAGAGGATCCTGAACCAGAGAATGCAACCAGATTCACTAGTAGAAGCAATGTTGTCATCAGAAGCTGCCTGGAACGCTACCAACACGTTTGCAACAGAAGTCCTTAAAGACTTGCGTTCCACCGAAAGAAAAAGAGCAAATAGCAGAAGATAGAAGGAAGGTAGTTAACACCTTAGCCACCAGAAGGAAGAGCAGTAGCTAGATCCTCCCTTCACGAAGTAATGCCTGACGGCGGTTTCCATGAGGGATTAGAGGAAAGAAGGAAAAGGGGTTTAGGGTTTAGTGGGTAGGGGCGTTAGTGTCGAGTTTTAGTATGACGCTGCGTCGAGTCGCCACATATCCAGGCCAAACAACTATGCCTAGAATCCGTAAAAAGGATTCCCCCCCCCTAAGGGAAAAAAAAAAAACACACACACACACACACATACATACATACATACAGACATGGTGACATCACCGCGGAAATAGTCAGGAAGGCTTCCTAGGACCTCAAAACGTCGAGATATGATGAAAACTCGATTTTCGAAAAACGGGGTGAAAACAATAACTTCCCGATTTTCGAAAATCTTCAATTTTCTTAGCGGGAAGTTAAAAATAAAGAAAAAGAAAGGTACGCTTTGCGGGCGGACATAACAGCAAATAAAAAATTTATTAATTAAACATTTTTCAGTGGACTGAATTATGAATCCAAACCATTCGCACAGAAGAATTATAAATATAAAGATTTAGATTTTTTTTTCCTAAATATTGAGTTTGTTATGATTTTTACGTGAGTAAATTCGACTTGCCGTCTTTTTAAATAACGCTTTACATTTTATATTTTAATAAGCAGGAGGTATACCCACATCAAAGCTATCAACATGAAAAAATCCATAATAGCCTCCGATTCATTTCATTCAGCTTACTGATGAAGGGCTAAGGGCTATTAATAGAGCCTTCAAGTTCATTTAAATGTTAAATTGCAGAGCGTTCTCCTGGGTTCGCACGGTTTGATGCCTAGAAGCAAGGAAATAAATTTTGATCTAGGTATATCCATAGATCACCGTATACGGAAAAAACAAGATTTAGCTGATTATAATGAGAGAAAAGTTCATAGTTAGCTGAATTATAACGTAACAAGGATAAAAATATAGTTTTCTGAACTTTTTTTTTTGTAGTTACTCGAACTATGCATTAGTTGAAGTAACTATTGATAAATAGTTATATGGACTATTTTTAAACAAATATTTTTCTGTTATCGTGTTAAACAAAAAATTATTAGGTGGCTGAAAGGTTTTTACGGATGATGATTCAGATAGCTTAATTGGAAGAGCCCTTAGTGCACAACTAATCGATCCAGGTTCGATTCCCGGTCCGGGATGTTCGAATTATTTTTTCTGTTTTTTGGGTTAAAGTGAATCAATATGACTATTAAGCTCATATTTAATTTAAATAGTTTAAATAATTATGTATTGGGGTTCAATATAATAAATAATTTTATTATTGACTAGTCAAGGTCAAGCAATTTTGTGATCTTCAAATGCCTTTATCACAACCATATTGCACTTATACAATAATATTAGTAGATGTACGTCGAAAAAACACGTTAATTATACCATCTTCTACTTTCGAAAATAGTATATTTCTTACCTAGGGCAGGAAAATAAGAAATGTCTCAGATTACATGTAATTGTTGACCGAGGCGAAGCCGAGGTCGACAAACATGTGATCTGAGGCTTTCTTATTTCCTGTCCGTGGTGAGAATACTATTTTTCTCCTCGACGGAGGCGGAAAGCGGCATTTTCATTTAGCGCAGCGGGCAGAAAATTGACGCTTTCCGCCCGGAGGGGAGAAAATCATTTTTTTTGCCCTCCGGGCGGAAAGTGGCAACTTTCGTCCCGCTGCGCTAAACTAAGTTGCCGCTTTCCGCCTTCGTCGGACAAAAAAATAGTATACACTCCTCGGGAAGTAAATAAGAAAGCCTCAGATCACATATTTGTTGACCTCGGCTTCGCCTCGGCCAACAATTGCATGTGATCTGAGACATTTCTTACTTTACTTCCCTAGGTGTGTAATATACTATTTTTTCTCACCTCCGGGCGGAAAGCGTCAATTTTCCTCCCGCTGCGCTAAACGAAAATGCCGCTTTCCGCCTCCGTCGAGGAGAAATAGTATTTTACACACCTAGGGAAGTAAAGTAAGAAATGTCTCAGATCATATGTAATTGTTGGCCGAGGCGAAGCCGAGGTCAACATACATGTGATCTGAGGCTTTCTTATTTACTTCCCGTGGAGTGTATACTATTTTTTTGCTCGACGAAGGCAGAAAAGGGCAACTTCGTTTAGCGCAGCGGGCCGAAAGTTGACGCTTTCTGCCCGTCGAGCAAAAAAATAGTATACACACCACGGGAAGTAAATAAGAAAGCCTCAGATCACATGTTTATTGACCTCGGCTTCGCCTTGGACAACAATTACATGTGATCTGAGACATTTCTTATTTTACTGCCCTAGATGTGTAATATACTATATATTGCTACTTTGAAAAAAAATCGTTTCGAAAAAAATTTTACGTGGACATCCCGATGTTTGTACGTCAATTCTGTATGTACTGATGATAACTCCCGAACAAATTAATATATCGTAACCGGAATTTTTTTATTAGTTCTAGAATTCGATGAATTGGTGCCGCATTTAATATTAGTAGCCTAGTTGGAGTGGCTTTTTTTATATGAATTTTTATTCAAATTCACCAAGACATACACGTACAAAACCAAAAATCTTTTTTTATTTCTTACGTGAAAATTATGGCGCTACTTAATTAAGTTAAAATGAGATCAAGCAATCATATTACTAGATTTTTTTAGACTGCGTGCGCATATGACAAGAAAAATGGGCGCCAATAATTAAAAAAAAAATTATAAAGCACTCAGTAAGAAATTACTTAATTATTTTTTTTCTTTTAAAAAATAACTATGCAATTTATTTTTTTCTTAAAAAATAAATAAGCGTCGTGAGGCGTGCACTTTTGGATTTTCCAAACTTTCTGTGCACGGAAAGAAATTTTCTTTAAAAATTACCGTTAAATTCACTGTAATCGTGGGGTTTAATGCGGCCCTTTTCTTTATTACCATTTTTGAAATAAAAATTACGGAAAAATTCATTTATTTTGTGGTAGACTTCATACAATTTACTGAAAACCGAATAAAATTTACAGTAGACTACGGTAAAATTTGTTGAAAAAAAGTTCAAAATTATCTCACTTACCGACAAATGATTAAGTCATGCTATTCGTCCCACAATTACCGTGAATTTAACGGTAATTTTTAAAGAAAATTTCTTTCAGTGTAAACTATGAGATCTATGTATACATAATAAATTGTATAAATTGTATACATAAATTTTTATAAATCAACGTACATCTAAGTAGATATTACGGACATTACAATTGTGATCTCCTTGAATTTCTGTAAATCTAACTCGCCATTTCTTTGATATAAAGTGGTCTATAAAGTAGTCTACATAGATCTACATAGATCCAAAAAAGTTTTGTCTAGAGTTTATACGTTTTATTTACGATTCAGATTCGCGATAGTCCATATTCGTTTTGGATACCTTGGTTACTTTAAACTTATGTCTTACTGTCTCATTTCTTTTATTTATGTTTTATTTCTTCTAAATTGAGATTATTCATAAGATAAAGTTGTTTATTAAATTTATTTATTGAGTACAGTTATTTCTTCATGATAAACTCTGAGCTATAAGATCTTTGCTTTTCGTAAAAAAAAATTTTTATAAGACTAAACATAATTACATTCAATAAGAAATGAGAATTGTTTAAAATCTCGGTTCGATTTTTATTCAGCTTGCAAAAAATAAAAATAGGCCGCATCTAGGTACTTCTGAAGGCATACTTCATTATTCAAAACTATTTCCATCGGTATTTCATTAATTTAGGTCGTCTTTAATTCAGTATTCATTCCGAATATCACTTTTTACGTCGGGTCAATTATTTATAAAAGTTTATTCGCTAAGATTATTTCGCTTCGTGGGTGTCGGAAAATATATATGTCATGACATATCCGAAGCAAAATAATTTTACAAATATCCACGTATATTAAGATAAGACCTACACGAATAAAAGTAAATTTAGTGCATTAACTTTTATAAAGAATCGATCGTTTACAAGAAGAAATGCTTCCGGAAAAGTATTTTTATGCATCTTCAAATACATCGTAAATTTATCAATGAGTACAGTAAAGAATGCTGAAAGTTTAAAAAATTTTAAACTTTGAATAATCGTAAACATCGAACCTTGATAGTAAATTTGTAACTCAATTTTTCACTATACTTTAGAACTTTTTATCTTAAACAGATTTTTTAACACACTGATAGAAGGATTTAGTACGGAGTACTAAACTGATTTAGTGACAAAATTTTTATTCATTGATTTGGGAGAAACAAATATTTTGTACCCATCAATATTATTTGTTACAGTTTATTAAATGATTTCTTTATATAAACTAAGCCTTATTACATGAAAATAAATATTTATTTCCACCAAATAATATTTAGTAATAGGTAGGGTAGGGTGGAGCTTAATAGGGGCTAGTTGATCGTAGGGGTAAGTTGCGCAATCGAAATATCTCGAAAACTAAGCAACTTACAACAAAAGTGTAAATCCGAACAAAAACAGTTCACTGTAAAAAAATTAGGAAAACGGTTGACCCTGAAGGCCATCCCTGCAACTTCCCGCTAATTCCATACTTAGGCGCTTAAAATTGCACCAATGACGTTTTTGAGCTCTTCGAGCTCAAAAATACAATTTAAGGGTTATTTTGAGCTCTCCGAGCTCAAAGAAATTGCTTTCCTATGCTTTTGAGCTCTTCGAGCTCAAAAGTCTGATAGAGATTTGATAAGACACTATTTTTTGAATTTTTAAACCGCAATAACTTTTAAATGAATAAACCGATTTTTACGTGGTTAGAAGCATTTGACGCAGTTTTTCAAGCCTCACAAAAAAACTCAAATTTTGAATTGATCGCGCTGAAAATTTCGGAGTTACTCCGAAAAAACACTTTTTTCGGTTTTCTTTCGTTCACGATATCTCTCGTACGAATCAACCGATTTTGACCGGACTGGTGGCGATCAACGTGGTTTTTTGAGGTTAAGAGCTGATTAGTTTTTGGAATTGAACCTTTAAGCCGTTTAAAAGTTATTCCAAAAAAACCACATTTGAAAAAAATTTTTTTTTTTTCAGTTTTTTTAAGATTTCTCAAAATCTATTGATCTGAATCGGTCCAAATCAGTTTCAAAATCTAAGTTTGGTCAAGCCCTTTTGAATGGCACCAACCGCGATGAAATCGGTCAAGCCGTTCAAAAGTTATAAGCGGTTCACATACTTTCACACACACACACACACACACACACACACACACACACACACACATACATACAGACACCATGACAACCTCGCGGGGATAGTCAGGGAAGCTTCCTGTGACCTTCAAACGTCGAGATCTGATGAAAACTCGATTTTTGCAAAACGGGGTGAAAACAATAACTTCCCGATTTTTGAAAATCTTCGATTTTCTTAGCGGGAAGTTAAAAATCGCGCCAAGTCCACGTTCATAAGACTATTAAGAAAAACAAAATTTTTTTTTTCTTTACAAAAAGATATAAAATAGAAAAATTAAAAAATCGAAGTAACCGATATGATTGTATATGATTTTCGGAAATTAAAAAAAACTTTGTTGTAAATTTAAAAATTAAGAAAAAAATTTTGGAACGTATTTAGTGTGCGTGGGTTCAAAATATTTTACTTTTAATGAAATTCGTAAAATCTATTTACTCGGACTTTAAAAAAATTAAAATACACAATGACAGCTTAACCTTTTAAAGTATAGACCTACTGTTTTATCGATCAAGACAAAATTATTTTAAAATGAGCACCACTGAATCAATATATCTTCAAGTAGTGGAGGGGAAAAAGTGCTATAAAATATATACTGCATGATGCATCTTGAGCAAATCTTGAGCAAGTCACGCTTCAACATTTGCTGTTAGTTTTTGGTTCACAAATGTTTAGAAATGAACAAATTCTGAGAATTACGGATTTTGAGCAAATCTTGAGCAAGTCATGGGTAAGTCATGGGTAAGTGTCTGTTGTGAGTTTCTGATTCAAAAAATCTGTCAGAAAGTTTTTCAATGCACCTTGCATTAGACTTGTCTCATATTCTTGCACAAGATGTCTTGAGCTTGTTATATATAAATCTTGGACCAGTTCTTTCTACATTAACTTGAGCAAGACCCATATGCACGGAAAAAAAATCCTATGAAAAATTACTATAGTAACATCGTAATCCAGGACTAGACTTTCAGTATCTCCATTTTTACGATGCTGCCGTTTACAGAATACAATTTGAATTATTGAAAATTACGATGTTATTTAGTAAATTTTTTTTCCGTAAGAGCAAGTGAATAAGGACGCATACTATATGTTTTAATGAAAGAGAGACAGAGTCTAGTAGTTTGCGACGCCACCACCGAAAGATAACCAACTACTGTATCGACGGTCTTATTATGTGACTGAACAGAAACATTAGATAATTCTTCCGATGGCGTGATGGGATAAACCTTGGACTTGAGGCGGAGAGGACACCGGGTTCGATTCCTGGATGATACAGAATTATTTTTTCGGTAACCTAAACTTCTTTTTAATTTGAGTGATAGAAATTTACGATGTTGCATCGTATAAATTACGATGTTTAAGTTCTGGTCCGGCACTGCAATGTCCTATACTAAAAAATACGATGTTTGCATTGTAATTTTTCGTACAATTTTCTTTCTGTGTGTAGAAAAAGACACCAGCAACTAGGGGTTTCGCTCAATAAGACACTGGTACCTAAATCTTGCTCAAGCACATGTTACCTGGGTTATATTTTTACTTAAAATTATTTATTTTAATTATTTTGATTTATTTTAAGCTAAAAAGTTAGGTTACACGTTAAAATTAGTTAAAAAATTAATTTCTTTGATACCAATAAATGATTTATCGAGTACCAATAATTCATTTGTTAAAAACTACTAAATATTTATTTGGTGGAACTAAATGGGCTTTAATAAATGACTTAGTACCTATATTACTAATAAATATTTGGTAATGAAAGGTTTTTTACTAAATCATTTAGTATCTGTTACTAAATCTTATTAAATATATTTAATATTTAGTTCTATAGAACTAAATCCTTTTATCATGCATAGAACAAAAAACAATTTTTTTTTCTGTTTATTTTATCTCTTGTTGTTGCTAGTATCATTACACGCATGAGTTAATAGATAGTTATTGTAAAAATACGGAATCACTACCACAATACAAACGCCCAATGTCGAGATCGATCTTCTTCATGTACTGTACTTAGAAGAGCATCGCTGTAATCACGATCTCGTTTAGTGATAAGAGCGATACTTTTTCCTCCTCGTAGTTTTGGGAGTTAGCCTTTTTTTTTTTTTCTAAGGATCTGTTAAATTTCCGCTATCCATTATTCTCGTAACAGTAGAAAAGAAAAAAAAAAAACATTTCTACACTTTTATCTGTAGGAAACTTTTGAAATTTTTCAGAATCAGGGCAAATACGGTTTGTACATTTCTACAATTACTATTTATCTTGATTTAAGAATTATGATCAGACGATTAGGGGAAGGACGGGCAAAACGGATATGTTAATTTGAAAATGAAATAACAAATATATATTACAATCATATCCATTCTTAACTTTGGCTAATAATTTTTTGGGTAATTGAAGTTTATAATTAAAGTAAAATAAAAATAATAACAAAGAAATTCTTCTTCGAAATTAAAAAGTCAACATTATCCGTTTTGCCCTACCAGGGCGGGCAAAATGAATACTCAGGTCGCGTAAAACGAATACTGATTGGAAAATACATTTCAATCAAAACAATCGTCGCAAAAATATCAACCGCGTCCTGAATATGAAGAAAAAAAATCAAATCTGCATCGTCCTTAACAACATTAAACTAAGTACTGTATACTTACGATTTAAAATTTTTTTTTTTTTCCTAAATTTCAATATTTATAAAAAAAATTCCCACAAGTATGCAAAACCAATGCTTTATCGATAACGGTAAGTGTAGTTACATAATAGATTGATAGATTGCTGTCTAAAATGTTTCTATCGACCGACCAGCGATTTAAAACGATTATTCATTTTACCCGCCCTCTCCGTCTTGCCCGTCCGTCCCCTATATAAATTACAGACAAAAAATTAAAATATTTTCCTTCTTTTCCACCTATTTTTAAGTGTAACAAATCGAAAAATTGACCTTTTTGAATATTTTTTTTCAAATTGTTCTTCTTCACGGTGGATTTATGATAAAAATGATAACAAATATGAAAATTTGATATTTTGGTATTTTTTTGTTCATTTAAAGTTAAAAAATTTACGATTTTAGGTGATTTTTAATAAAATGGTGACGATGCTATTTTTTCCTGAGCGATAAAAATAAAATAAATAAGAAATAAAAAATTCAGAATATCATAATTTAAAAATTTTTGAACTCAAATGAAAAAAAAAAATTAGGATTACGGTTGACCCTGAAGGCCATCCCTGCAACTTCCCGCTAATTCCATACTTAGGCGCTTAAAATTGCACCAATGACGTTTTTGAGCTCTTCGAGCTCAAAAATACAATTTATGGGTTATTTTGAGCTCTCCGAGCTCAAAGAGATTGCTTTCCTATGTTTTAAAGCTCTTCGAGCTCAAAAGTCTGATAGAGATTTGATAAGACACTATTTTTTGAATTTTTAAACCGCAATAACTTTTGAATGAATAAATCGATTTTCACACGGTTGGCAGCATTCGACGCAGTTTTTTAAGCATCACAAAAAATCTCAAATTTTGAACTGATCGCGCTAGGAATTTTGGAGTTATTCCGAAAAAACACTTTTTTCGGTTTTCTTTCGTTCACGATATCTCTCGAACGAATCAACCGATTTTGACCGGACTGGTAGAGATCGACGTGGTTTTTTGAGGTTAAGAGCTGATTAGTTTTTGGAATTGAACCATCAAGCCGTTTAAAAGTTATTCCAAAAAAACCACATTTGAAAAAAATTTTTATTTTCAGTTTTTTGAAGATTTCTCAAAATCTATTGATCTGAATCGGTCCAAATAGTTTTCAAAATCTAAGTTTAGTCAAGCCCTTTTGAATGGCACCAACCGCGATGAAATCGGTCAAGCCGTTCAAAAGTTATAAGCGGTTCACATACTTTCACATACACACACACACACACACACACACACACACACACACACACACACACACAGACGCCACGACAACCTCGCGGGGATAGTCAGGGGAGCTTCCTGTGACCTTCAAACGTCGAGATCTGATGAAAACTCGGTTTTTGCAAAACGGGGTGAAAACAATAACTTCCCGATTTTTGAAAATCTTCGATTTTCGTAGCGGGAAGTTAAAAATTAGGAAAACGATTGACCCTAGAGGCCATGCCTGCAACTTCCCGCTAATTCCGTTAATACCTGGCCGCTTTTTTGAGCTCTTCGAGCTCAAAAGTACAATCTGTGTGTTGTTTTAAGCTCTCCGAGCTCAAAAAGATACCTTTTCTATGCTTTTGAGCTCTTTGAGCTCAAAAGTCTTATAGAAGTTTCATAGAACACTATTTTTTGAATGTTCATACCGCAATAACTTTTGAATGAATGAACCGATTTTTACGCGGTTGGCGGCAATCTACGCAATTTTTTAAGCCTTATAAATAATTTCTAAGTTTCAATTGGTCAAATTAGAAATTTCGGAGTAACTCTGAAAAAACACTTTTTTCGGTTTTCTTTCGTTCACGATATCTCTCGAACGAATCAACCGATTTTGACCGGATTGGCGGCGATCGACGTGGTTTTTCAAGGTTGAGAGCTGATTAGTTTTTGGAATCGATCGGTTGAGCCGTTTAAAAGTTATCCCAAAAAAACCACTTCAGAAAAAATTTTTTTTCCTACTTTTTTTTAGATTTCTCCCAATTTCTCAAAATCTATCGGTCCGAATCGGTTCAAATTAACAGGAAATCTAAGTTTGGCGAAGCCCTTTCGAATGGCACCAACTGCGATGAAATCGGTTCAACCATTCAAAAGTTATAAGAGGTTTACATACTTATACACACACACACACACACACACACACACACACATACATACAGACATAGTGACACTCTCGCGGGAATAGTCAGGAAAGCTTCCTAGGACCTCAAAACATCGAGATCTGATGAAAACTCGATTTTCGAAAAACGGGGTAAAACCAATAACTTCCCGATTTTTGAAAATTTTCAATTTTCTTAGCGGGAAGTTAAAAAAAACAAAATATTCAATTTTTTTAATTTTTATCATAAATCTACCGTGAAGAACATTTAAAAAAAACAATCAATTTTTCGATTTTTTATTTTATTTCAATTTTATCTAAAATGGGTGAACCCCTACTTCTGTATAGATACCAGATTTTTAAATCAATTGTTTTTGACTCTTTCAAAGATAGGGTAAATGAACCAAATATTAACCAGATAGCATAAAAACTTGATTGAAAAAAAATCTAATAATTTAATTTTATATTCAGTAGGTAATTATCAATTTTTAATTACACTTTATTTTATTTTTATTTATTTATTTATTGCCAGGATAATATACATACGTACATACATATAATACTCAAATACACATATATAGTATACACCTATAGAGATGAAAATTAATCATCTGTGCATAGGCAGAAATCGTGTTTCATCCAGCGTCACATATTATATTTTTCATATAAGTTGTATTAAAAATGCTATTTTCAATATCTGGAGCCGACCAGAACTAGATAGTTTCAAACGAATAGCGAAAATACCATTTTATTATGAAACTTATTAAGAAAATTAAAAACTACGATTCACGAAAGTAATGGATTATTTTTTATTAAACATTTTTCGTAAATTGAATAGTTTTCTTTTGTCGCATTTACCCTTTAAAGATCTAAATATTTGATCCTAAACAAAGATCATAATATATATATTAGGGTGGCGCAAAAAAACCGACTATTTTTTTTTTAGTCTCGAGTGAAAAAATGTTAGTTTTTGATGTTTTGAGAGCTCTCTCCAAAGGACAGCTTAAAAAAAATTTTTTAAGATGTCGCTCCAAATTTTTTTAAATTTCAAAAATCGTCAAAACTCGAATTTTTTTTTTTTTTAATTTTTTTTCTCGTTACGGTATAATTTTATAGACTAAAAAAAAAATAAGTTTCTGAAAATTTCAGTTCAAAATTTGAATTTTGAAAGGTCGCTCATAATTTTTTTTCAATTTATTAGTGCATTAGTTTAGATTTTTTCGAGCGACCTTTTACTATTCAAATTAAAATTCCATGCATTTTTTTTTTTTATTTAGTACAATAATCGATAAAAATACATCACGAGATGAACTAAAAATCAAGCACAACATAGAAAATATAATTTTTTTTTAATTTAATAATTTTATTTAATCAACTGCCAGGCGTGGGTTCGAATCCCAAGCTGGTCTTAGAAACCAGCTTGGTTGAGATTTGACCTTGCCGCGTAGGTTAAGATTTTTTCAAATCAAAAAAATCCCAACATACCGCTCCCAACACTTAAAGTCGGCGATATGACTAATTAAAGAAAAAAAAAAAAATTATGAGCGACCTTTTAAAATTTAAATTTTGAACTGAAACTTTCAGAAACTTATTTTTTTTTGGTCTATAAAATTATACCGTAATGAGAAAAAAAATTAAAAAAAAAAAAATTCAACTTTTGACGATTTTTGAAATTTTAAAAAATTTGGAGTGACCTCTTAAAATTTTTTTTTTAAGCTGTCCTTTGGTGAGGGCTCTGAAAACATCAAAAACTAACATTTTTTCACTCGAGACTTAAAAAAAAAAATAGTCGGTTTTTGCGCCACCCTAATATATATATATATATATATATATATATATATATAGCATATATATATATATAGCATATATACATATATATATATATATATATATAAGCAGCATATATATATATATATATATATATATATATAACATATATAGCATATATATATATATATATATATGCTGCTGTATATATATATATATATATATATATATATATATATGCATATATATATATATATATATATATATATATATATATATATATATATATAACAAAGATCCTAAATATTTGGAGCATTTACCCTTTAAAGATCATCTGACTACTTATAAAGCTTAAAAAAAAGATGTCGCAGTTTTAAAATTTTCAAAAAAGATTTGTTCCAAAAAAAGTCTCAAATTTTTAATCTAAAAATAAAGTAATTGGTACATTTTGGAGCGCCTTAAGGGAAATTTCACGGTTGGCTTTCAGGCTCAATCGTTCTTTAGATATTTTTAGTGAATATTAGCTTAATACTATTCCTCACAATTTTTTTTTTCAATTTCAAGCTGCTTGAGCAAAATTTGATTAGATTTTTGTGAATACGATTTAATTGGAAAAAAAAAATAAATAAAATTTAATAAATATTCAGCATCAAAAGATTTCACGCAACAAGTACTTTTGCTGATGAAGACAATAACTATCACAAATAAAATGAGCGTTATATTACCGAGTATATATTTATCATAAAAAAAATAAAGTAGTTTTCCGATTAAATTTATTTGCACGGTCTGAATAGTTGCATAAATAGTTTAAAAAAAATCCTTTTAGTGCCACGCATTGTTATCTAGAACAAAAAATATTTATTGCGGAAAATTAACATTTTTCACTTAAAAACAAACAAAAAGTTAATCCACATTTTGCATACAAATACATAATTCCGATATAAATTTACGAAGCATGACGTTATCAGTTCGGAATTAAAACATTTAATCATATTACAAAAAGCGTTTTTCTACGTTTATTCAGTATGATTAATAGATCAACAATTTTTATGATATTCAGCGCTTAAAAAGACTGAGGTCAGCTAAATTCACTTGCACTAATAGAAAGTTCATTATGGTTTTGGTGTTTGATTCATAGATTAAATGTTCGTTTATGTACAACAATAAAATTGATCATTTTGAAACTCATTTAGAGGGATTTCTAGCACCCTATTCAGGCAACCCTCCACATATCCATTCATTCACTAGTGGTCTTTATATTAAACCGCTCATCCACTCACACTCGCGTATACTCTAGAGTGACGTATTTATTAACTGATAAATCCGTTTAGTTAATCACGCGATCATCCTTTTTAATTTCATTAAAACGTTTGTCGGATGGCCGGTTATCACGAAGGGGTGATGATACCTATCTTTACAACCTACTTTGTTATGGATGTTAGGTCAAATTGTTTTGTAATGGATAGTCATTTCCACAATGAAATCGTGATATGTCTCAATAATGTATTAAATATTTTTTTTTCTCTTTGCATTTTCTAAACTTTGAAAAACTTTTTTTCATGCACTAGTATAGAGTTATGTAGAACAAGTGTGCGCATTTGAGCATTCAAATTAGTGTAAAAATTAAAATATATGTCTCTAATAGGGTATTTATTTAATAGTTAAACTAGCAACCTTGCAGTTACGGTGTGACTGCCGTGACTTGTGAACTATAAATAAATAAAATTTTGCTTTATTAAATAATGACTTGTTAAATTGCACTGTACTTTCTTAAATATTGACATTTTTAAAGATATAAGCTCATCCCGATGTTACACTCATCAAGAGCTTTCATTTGAGTACCCACATGCATTTTGATATATTTTTCATATATACATATATATAATATATATGAATGTATGAAAAATTGATGTGGGTACTTAAATGAAAGGTCTCGATGAGTATAACATCGGGATGAGTTTATATCTTTAAAAATGTCAATAGTTCACGAGATACAAGGTCATTTTTTAATTATGTATCTAGAGCATTTTCGAATGCAGCCCAAATATTTATTATCATAAATTGACTATTGGTGAAAATGATATGAAACCATGAAAAGGGACAACTCCAGATCAAAACTTTTCCAACGATACCAAATTTAACCATAAAAACCCATTTTATCATATAAATACACTGTTTACAAAATTTTGCTTATTCTTTTAATAATATAGATTATGAAATAAAGTCAAAAACTTTAACACCTCGGTCAAAGAAAAAAAAACTGATTAATCCAAATGATTCAAAACGCGCACACTTACCCCGTACTAAGGGTATCCATATAGGAAGCCCCAGAGTTGAATGACGGGGCCATACCTGGGACATTATTGGCAAGCCCATCTTGGCAAACCTATATTGTCCCATGCCCGGGCCATAACTGGGCAATCAGCCTTGGCCAAGCCTAGAGTTACCCTAACTTGGGCCAAGTTTGTGTAACCTAACCTCCTAACCTCGGTCGTTGGATGGTAACCCTAACATGGGCCAAGACTGGATAACCTAGCCTTGGCCAAGCCTAGAGTCACCCTAACTTGGGCCAAGTTTGTGTAATCTAACCTCGGCCGCTGGATGGTAGCCCTAACATGGGCCAAGAATGAATGACCTAGCCTTGGCCAATGAATGGTAACCCTAACTTGGGCCAAGATTGTGTAACCTAACCTCGGCCGTTGGATGGTAACCCTAACATGGGCCAAGACTGAATAACCTAGCCTTGGCCAAGCCTAGAGTCACCCTAACTTGGGCCAGGACTGAGCAATCTAGCCTTGGTCAACCCAATGATTACCCGAGCTTGGACTAGAACTGGGTCCCCCAGCCATGGCCATTCAATGGCGATTCAGACTTGGGCCAGGACTGAGCAACCTAGCTTTGGCTGACTCAATGATTACCCGAGCGTTAGCCAAGACTGGGATGCCTAGCCTTGGCCGTTGAATGACAACCCAGACTTGGGCAACCTAACTTTGGCCATTCAATGGGAAATCCAAATTTAATTAATCATTAAGTAATAGAATTTGGAACAGTAAATATTTATTGCTTAACGTTGCTCAATATTTAATAGCAAATGCTAAAATTGAAAATTTATTATTTCAATAAAACAATTGTATATCGTCAAAATTGATACGGTCTTAAAAAAAAAATTAAAATATTATAATATGATATTAAAAATATACAGAACGATTTAAAAAATCTAAAGTTAATGTAAGAACTTGAGTTTTGCTTTTTGTTTTAAATTAATAAACATTTGTAAAAAATAGATAATTTTTATCAAAACACAATATTAAATAACATAATTTATATAAATAATAAACCGTCACATCTGTCACCATGTAGATTAAGCTTATATGAATGGTGAGATGTGCGTTGACTTATCGGTCGTACGGCGTAGGGGTTAGTGATTGGTCTGGCAAGCACGCGGCTCGGGTTCGAATCTCGGTTAGGGTAAATGCGATTTTCACTTTATTTCTATAATTAGCGAAAGTTAGGTCTAAATTAAGAGTTAAGCCGTCTAACCTTGCGTTAGCTCTACATCAAAATTGAAATAAATTATTGACAATTAAAAAATTCCTTTTTTATAATTTCAACTAACAACTACTCATTTTATACAAAATAATTTAACCGTTTCGTAGAATTTTACTATTTTATTTCAGAGAATTCAATTTATTCGAAATTGGGTTCTTAATACTAATTTGGTTTCACATTAAACAATTAAATTCTAAATATATTTTGTAATCTACTTCTCTTAGTAAATTTTATAGTGGTGAATAAGCCTGGGCTTGCTTTGGCTTGAAAACTTGGGCCAGTCTTGGTTATCATGCTTGGGCCAGTCTAGGCAACCAAGCTTGGCACCCTGTTATCACTCCAGACCTACCAAGGCCGGGCCAAAACAAGTTTACAAGCATGGGCCAGAGATAGAAAGCATTGCGCCAAGCATGGCCCATATCTGGCCCCGTCGTATTGTCCTGTATGGGTAAATGTGCACTGTTATTCTTTGGGAGTTTTTAATTTTCTTCTGAATAACTTACACAAATTTCAATGTCTAAATTATAGTCACAGTTAATTATTTATTTGATAACGTAAAGTTGCACTGAAACTGGAAAACTATAATTATTAACCGGTAAATTCTAACTAAATTGTTAAAATTTATTCTGGAGTTAACTTTACAACATAAAATTAAAGTAAGATCTTTAATTACAATTATATAATTTATTCTTAAATGTTTCCTGTAACTAGGAATGCATAACAATTCGTAGTATGGAGGAGGAGGAGGATGGTTTCACTTGTATCACTGTAGAGTGTTTTACAAGGGAGGGTGGGGAATTATTGTCTCTCCACTTTTTTCTCCGCAATATAGTCTCTCAACCACGTCATTATAACTCTCAACCACTTTTTCGTCCCCACCCCCCTGCATGTCGGGATTTTTTCTTTCATGCCCGACACACATGTGCTGCGACTGTGGCCGACTTACGCGTTATAATCAGTACCTGCATTTGCATTACGGTCTTAAATAGTATGGAGGTACTTCTATAATGACATTTTACCTCCATAACTATATGAGAAAACCACAGAAAACCCGACCGGTACAGAGGCTGGCAATGAAACGCACATATTCTTAGTTTATAATCGTTGAAAAATATTGGTGCGCGCCGGAATCGAACCCTGGTCCCACTCTTTCGAAATGCAGGTACCGAGCCGATTAGGCTATTGCCAACCTCACAATTCGTAGTATATTCTATGAGTATTATTCTGTAACTGATTACAAAGGCGTTAAAGAAGATACATTGTAGTTTTATGTATCGTTACGCCACGGGAATAAACTGGTAATATGGTATACTCTGCCCAGACGCTGGCGTATGAACATCACCATCAGCAATTTTGAAAGATAACTTTAAAAGAATAAGAGAAATCCACAGAGGCATAACAGCACATTCGTGCGGGGTTCATTCGCGCAACTGAAGAAAGTTTGTAAATTTGCAATGCCCTCAAAGACTGATTTTAATTATACTTACATATCCCCTACTGATTCATAAATAAAAGGGTTGTGCACGCTTACCCGTTGCGCCGAGCCATCCCACGTAACTTTACATTTAAAGAATGTTATTTCTGAGGAAATGAGATTTAAAATATTTTGTTCAATCAAAACGTGACCTATCCATCAATATGTATCAATAAAATAATGTTTTGTCTTTTACAACCAATCACAAGTGAGGTTATCCCGGCATCATGCTTCGACAAAACATTTTTTGAATGAACTACGGAAAGCAGAAGACCTTTACCCGCCATCAAATGAATTTTCATTTTTATTTTCGCCTTTAATTATTCAACAAAATTCGTCTTAGGGTTAGTTTTTTATTTGAAAATTATTAACGAACATACCCGGATAAATTTATATTAACTAAATTTAATTAAAATATATTTTGAATCCAAGATGTGATGAACTTTGAAACGATACAATCAAACACATATTTTGTTCCTGGATTTCATTATAATAGTGTTAGGTCGATGTTTTAAATAATTATTAAAAATAATAAAATGGGAGTTTATCGACAAAATTGAGCTGACTACAGTTAATTAGAATGCGTTTAATTCACTCTATAATTCGAGCGGTAAATGTATCACTTACATATTGATTTTTTCTATCGCCGAAACCCGAGTTTCTTTAGAACTACGTCAAAATTTACCTTATCGACTAGTAAATGTCATTACTTGTGATAAAAATAATTTTGCTTATTTTACTTGTTTTAATATTTATGTGACAAATTACGATTTGATTGTTAACTTCTTAATCAAGAAGAAATTTTTCTGCATACAGAGAATACTTACATTCAGTCCAACTTTTACAAATTCTGAACCTTAACATCTACAAGCTACTAGAAAAAAAATTAGAAAAACGGTTGACCCTGAAGTCCATCCCTGCAACTTTCCGCTAATTCCATACTTAGGCGCTTAAAATTGCACTTATGACGTTTTCGAATTCTTCGAGCTCAAAAATACAATTTATTTGTTATTTTGAGCTCTCCGAGCTCAAAGAGATAGCTTTCCTATGCTTTGGAGCTCTTCGAGTTAAAAAATATTATCAAAGTTTGATGAAAAACGATTTTTAAAATTTTCAAACTGCTATAACTTTTGAATGAATCAACCGATTTTCACGCGGTTGACGGCGATCGATGTAGTTTTTTGAGCTCTATAAATAATTTGCAACAAAAAAATTGATCTGATAAAACATTTCCGAGTTACTACAAAAAAACATTTTTTCCGATTTTTTTCGACAACGATATCTAACGAACGCATCAACCGATTCGCACACTTTTGGTGGCGATCGATGCGGGTTTTTAACGGTCAGAGCTGCTTTTCTGACTATTTTTACGATGATGTCCGTGCGTCTGTATGTGTGTGTGTGTGTGTGTGTGTGTGTGTGTTTTTTTTTGTTTTAAGGGGGGGGGGGAATCCTTTTTGCGGATTCTAGACATAGTTGTTTGGCCTGGATATGTGGCGACTCGACGCAGTGTCATACTAAAACTCGACGCTAGCGCCCCTACCCACTAAACCCTAAACCCCTTTTCCTCTTTCCCCTAATCCCTCATGGAAAACGCCGTTAAGCATTACTTCGTGAGGGGAGGATCTAGCTACTGATCTTTCTTCTGGTAGCTAAGGTGTTATTTTACCTTTCTTCTAGTTGTTGTCATTTGCTCTTCTTCTTTCGATGGAACGCAAGTCTATAAGGACTTCTGTTGCAAATGTGCTGATGGCGTTCCAGGAGGCTCTTGATGACAACATTGCTTCTACTATTGTCTCTGGTTGGATTTTCTTCTTTAGGATCATCTCCAGCTCATTTCGCTGTGGGTAAAATCGTGGGCACTCAAAGAAAACGTGCTCCGCGTCTTCATTGATTCCTGGGCAGGACGGGCACTCCGGTGAATCATCATGCTTGAAGCGGTGAAGATACGTCTGAAAACATCCATGTCCTGACAACAACTGCGTCAGATAGTAATTGACCTCGCCATGACTTCGGTTTAGCCAAACGTCGATCTCCGGTATGAGACGGTGTGTCCATCTCCCTGTTGTCGCGGCGTCCCACTGCGATTGCCATCGTGCGATGCTGTTCTGCCGTTCTTCAGCTCTGAGTTCCTCGGCACTTTGTGTGGTTGTCCTCTTTCGTTGGTAAAGGTTCCGTCTTTCCTCAGCTAGGACTCTGAGCGGCAAAGTTCCGGAAATGACACACACTGCTTCCTCTGATATTGTTCGAAAGGCGCTTGCAACTCGTAGGGCACTCATACGATATATTGGTCCAGCTTTTCTCCATGAATCTTGCACCTCTAGTGCGTCAGCCCAAATGGATATTCTGTAGGTGAGCACCGATGTGACTACTGATGACAATAGTAGCCTCCTACTCTGCTTTGGGCCTCCGACGTTCGGCATCAATCGTGCGAGACTAGCTCTCACTACTGACGCATTCGTACAGACGTGTTCCACTTGCTGCTTGAAGTTGAGTCGGGCATCAAGCATCACTCCCAGATATCGTATATGAGGTTGTGATGTGATTTCTCGGTCACCGACTTTTAGCTTAATTGTTTCAACTTCTTTGCGGCTGGTAATAAGCACTGCTTCGGTCTTCTGCTTGGCCAGTTGTAGGTTCACTGTATCCATCCACTGGTTGATCTTCTCAAAAGTGATGTCAAACAGATGTTGAATCTCGTCGAGGTGTTTGGCGACGATCACTGCGGCAACATCATCCGCATACGCTACCAGTTTGACACATCTTGGAAGCTTCAGTCTCAGGAGCCCGTCATACATGATATTCCACAGAAGTGGACCAAGAACAGAGCCCTGTGGCACACCACCGGTTATATCATACTCTTTCGGACCATTCTGTGTATCGTATTTCAGCACACTATCTGTAAAATAGCTAATCACTAGTCTGCGAAGATATGTTGGCACGTTCTTCTCGTCGAGAGCTTGCATGATGCAGTCCCAATTAGCGGAATTGAAAGCATTTTTGATGTCCAAGGCAGCCACCAGGCAGTACTTCTTCGTTCCACCCTTCCATCTAGTTCCTGCGATTGCCTCTTTGGCCGTGTGTGTGTGTGTGTGTGTGTGTGTGTGTGTGTGTGTGTGTGTGTGTGTGTGTGTGTGTGTATGTATGTAAACCTCTCATAACTTTTGAACGGCTTGACCGATTTGATCGCGGTTGGTGCCATTCGAAAGGGTTCGACTAAACTTAGATTTTGAATACAAGTTGGACGGATTCGGACCGATAGATTTTGAGAAATCTTAAAAAAACAGCGAAAAAAAAAAATTTTGTGAAATGTAGTTTTTTTTTTAATAACTTTCAAACGGTTTGACCGATCAATTCCAAAAACTAATCAGCTCTTAACATCGAAAAACCACGTCAATCGCCACCAAGCCGGTCAAAATCGGTTGATTCGTTCGTGAGTTATCGTTGACGAAAGAAAACCGAAAAAAGTGTCTTTTTGGAATTACTCCGAAATTTTCCTTTCTATCAATTTAAATTTGAAGATTCTTCATGAAGCTTAAAAGACTGCGTCGAATGCCACCGACTGCGTGAAAATCGGTTTATTCATTCAAAAGTTATTGCGATTTGAAAATTAAAAAAATAGTGTTTTATCAAACTTCTATCAAACTTTTGAGCTCGAAGAGCTCAAAAGCATACAAAAGCTATTTTTTTGAAGTCGAAAGCTCAAAATAACTCACAAATTGTATTTATGAGCTCGAAGAGCTCAAAAACGCCATAAGTGCAATTTCAGATGTTTAGGTATAGAATTGGCGGGAAGTTGCAGGGATGGTCTTCAGGGTCAACCATTTTCCTAATTTTTTTCACTTTTTTTGCAATTTCTTGAAATCCACTAGTCCGAATCGGTTCCAACTTACAGGAAATCTAAGTTTGGCGAAGACCTTTCGAATGACACCAACTGTGATCAAATCGGTCAAGCCGTTTAGAAGTTATAAGAGGTTTACATACACACACACATACATACATACAGACGTACGGACATCATCGTAAAAGTAGTCAGAAAAGCTTCTTAGGGCTTTAAAACTTCGATATCTGTTGAAACCTCGATTTTTGCAAAACGGGGTAAAACCAATAACTTCCCAATTTTTCGAAAACCATTGATTTTCTTAGCGGGAAGTTAAAAATGAGAATTTTAACGGTAAAAATAGGTAATTAATTAAAATGCAAGGACATTGGTACTACAGTTTTGATCTTCACTAAAAATGTCAATAGAACTGTTTTTCTCTACTAAGTAATTACATATTTTTATTAGGTATATAATATTACGTTTTAAATATTAGCTTAAGTATAAAACCAAATTAACTAATGCAACGTATCTAAAGTTTAACTTGATAATTTCATGCGGGTTACTTCAACCTGATACTGAAATATTCAAAACTGAACAACATTAGATGTAAACTGGACTTGGGAGAGTTGACCAAGGGTAGCTTGAATATTAAAGCGGTGGTTTCCATAATATTGTGATAGTAATTTCAACATCGATATGAATATACTTCTCCAAAAACATATAAATAGTAATCATTAATATACTTTTAATTTCCGGTAGAAACAGTTTTAAAATTCGATAAGTTAATTGAAAGGAAAAGCTTTTAGAAGAAAAAGAAAATCATTTTGAACGATTAAGGATTGTTATTTTAATCTACAAGCGCTTTACTTTCATGCACATTTATAAATAAGCCTTCGTATGGATCCATTTTCATAAATGCACTGGAATTGTATCTATAATTTTCTCCGCGCGGAACTAAACGGAATGTTGTAGAACTGATAGAGAGCAACATTCGATATCGCAGAAAGGTCATATGAAGAGGGTCCGTTGCGCATTCCATAACCGGAATGATTGTTTGCAATAAAGTTTACGATTTCCCCGAGCGTACTCGAATGTTGTTTTCAAATTTATTGTTTCTGTTGGTCTTAAAATTAAGCTAAACATGAAATTTGACCGCATCTGATCCTCTGCTGCGGCTGCGAGCATCACTGTAAATTGATAAGTTTGCTTGAGTGATATCATTAGTCAAACTTATACAGTTATTGTTCATGTCATCTCAGAAAATTTACTATATAGATTCAATAACCCTTGCTCGAAGTCCATATAACTAATTACGTTCATTAATAACCATATCGTAACTAATTTTCCGTTTTAAGAGTTATTCTATAACTCTATGATTGATTAATCCTAGAACTGAACAAACTTTTTTAACACATGAATTGGTTCAAAGGATATATTCGGACTCCAAAGGTGTTATTCAATGATTTATTTTATTTTCGTACTTCGGTTTATTTTTCTCGGAACTTTATCAAGTACTGAAACAGAATTTTTTTTTTAATGTAGAAGCTTTTAAAAATAGACAATTATTGATTTCAGTACGAATTTTAGTAGAGTTTTCATCGGATCACAATTTCAGGCTCTAGGATGTTATTCTGACTATTTTAATGAATTTTAAAAAGGATTGATAGGTAGGTAGATAAATTATTCATTTATGTCGAAGCCAATCGACTAAATGGCAAATTATACAAACATGATATTGAAATTATAGAAGGTAGAGTAATTTTACAAAAGTTTACAAAGATATAATAACTGTGTAGGGGAGAAGGGGGTCAATTGAACGAAAAATGTTTATAAATTTTTAATTTCCCGCTAAGAAAATCGAAGATTTTCAAAAATCGGGAAGTTATTGTTTTCACCCCGTTTTGCAAAAATCGAGTTTTCATCAGATTTCGACGTTTGAAGGTCACAGGAAGCTTCCCTGACTATCCCCGCGAGGTTGTCACGGTGTCTGTATGTATGTATGTATGTATGTATGTGTGTGTGTGTGTGTGTGTGTGTGTGTGTGTGTGTGTGTGTCCGTGTGTGTGTCCGTGTGTGTGTGTGTGTGTGTGTGTGTGAAAGTATGTGAACCGCTTATAACTTTTGAACGGCTTGACCGATTTCATCGCGGTTGGTGCCATTCGAAAGGGCTTGACCAAACTTAGATTTTGAAAACTATTTGGACCGATTCAGATCAATAAATTTTGAGAAATCTTAAAAAAACCGAAAAAAAAAAATTTTTTCAAATGTGGTTTTTTTGGAATAACTTTTAAACGGCTTAAAGGTTCAATTCCAAAAACTAATCAGCTTTTAACCTCAAAAAACCACGTCGATCGCCACCAGTTCGGTCAAAATCGGTTGATTCGTTCGAGAGATATCGTGAACGAAAGAAAACCGAAAAAAGTGTTTTTTCGGAATAACTCCAAAATTCCTAGCGCGATCAATTCAAAATTTGAGATTTTTTGTGAGGCTTAAAAAACTGCGTCGAATGCTTCTAACCGCGTAAAAATCGGTTTATTGATTCAAAAGTTATTGCGGTTTAAAAATTCAAGAAATAGTGTCTTATCAAATCTCTATCAGACTTTTGAGCTCGAAGTGCTTTAAAGCATAGAAAAGCAATCTCTTTGAGCTCGGAGAGCTCAAAATAACCCATAAATTGTATTTTTGAGCTCGAAGAGCTCAAAAACGTCATTGGTGCAATTTTAAGCGCCTAAATATGGAATTAGCGGGAAGTTGCAGGGATGGCCTTCAGGGTCAACCGTTTTCCTAATTTTTTATTGTTCGAATTAAAACTAAATAATAGTTTTTAACTACCCGCTAAGAAAATTGAAAATTTTCAAAAGTTAAAAAGTTATTAGTTTTACCCCGTTTATCGAAAACCGATTTTGCAACGGATGTTGATGTTTTGAGGTATATGTATGTGTATGTATGTGTGTGTGCCTCTGTGTGTGGCCGTACGTAAACCTCTCATAACTTTTGAACGGTTTGACCGATTTCATCGTAATTGGCGCTATTCGAAAGGGCTTGGCCAAACTTAGATTTTGGATACAATTTGAATCAATTTGGACCGGAAGATTTTGAGGAATCTAAAAAAAAAACTAAAAAAAAAATGTTTTCAAATGTGGTATTTTTGGAATGAGTTTTAAACGGCTGTACCGATCAATTCCAAAAACTAATCAGCTCTCAATATCAAAAAACCACGTCGATCGCCGCCAGTTTGGTCGAAAGCGGTTGATTCGTGCGTAAGTTATCGTTGTCGAAAAAAAAAACCGAAAAAAGTGTTTTTTCGGAGTTACTCTAAAGTTCCTAGTTCGATCAAATTCAACTTGAAAATTACTTGAGAGGCTTAAAAAACTGCGCCGAACACCGCCAACCGCGTAAAAATCGGTTCATTCATTTAAAAGTTATTGCAGTTTTAAAATTTAGAAATAGTGTTTTATTAAACTTCTTGCAGATTTTTGAGCTCGAAGAGCTCAAAAGCATAAAAAAACTATTTCTTTGAGTTCGGAGCGCTCAAAATAACACACAAATTGTATTTTTGAGCCCGAAGAGCTTAAAAATATCATAAGTGCACTTATGCATGCAAATTTAAGCGCTTTGGTATGGAATTAGCGGGAAGTTGCAGGGATGGCCTTCAGGGTCAATCGTTTTTCTAATCTTTTTCTTAAAATGGTAGTTTATTATATCTACTATCATTATCAATCCATAAATTAGTCGATAAACAACGTTAATTATTAAAAATTATTAATTTATGCAAACGCGTCGAATGGTTCAATTGACCCCCGCTTGGGGGCAATTGAACCAATAGTATTTAAAACTCAAACCCGAACTTTCAATAAATAATATATTAATTGTTACTTGTTTATATTACCATTGCGCATTTTTAATTTACAGATATTATCCATACTAATAATATCATATTATAAAGAGGAAAGATTTGTTGGTTTGTTTGTTTGCACTGAATAAGCTCCGAAACTACTAAACCGCTTTGAAAAATTATTTCACTGTTGGGAAAGCTACACTATCCCCGGGTGACATAGGCTATATTATATTATAATTAATTTTGAAATTTTTGTTAAATACCCTTGCGAAGCCGGGGTGGACTGCTAGTATTATATAAATTAACAATGAATTAATTTAAAAAAAAAAACATTTATTATAAATTTAGTTCATCAAATTGTTAAGTTATTTCCCTGAGTATTTTTTACATAGAGTAAAGATACGCACGCATGTCTCATGTTTCTCCGTGGTTCAGTCGTCCCCGGGACTGCTGGTTCAACTGACCCCATATAATGTTATGACAATTGATAGTAGATAATAAATAAATAAACCATTATATCACTATAAACAAATTCGGGGATTTAAAGTACACAGAAAAAAAGGTTCACGAGCAAAGAAAATATTTTTCTTCCTAATTAATTTCTTGAGCGAAAAAAAATTTTTTTTTGACACAAGAAATTTCACTTATTCCAACAAAATTAATTTTCTTGCTTTAAGAAATACGTATCTTGATCCAAAAAAATTTATTGAAGTCAAGAAAATCTTGTTGTTTTGAGAAAATTCAGCCTCTTGCTCCAAAAAATTTTGTTCTTGATAGAAGTAAATTGTCTTGTCTTGAGAAAATTTCTCTCTTGCTCCAAAAAAGTAAATACCTCGATAGAAGTAAATTTTCATTAATATTTTTATTGATTAACATGTCAAATGGAAAGATCAAATAATATTTCATCATTTTTTTTCATTTAATATGTATAATTGCACGCTAAAATAATATAAATGGGTATTAAATATTCAAGAGAAAAATTTTCTCAAGGTGAGAAAATTCTTTTTCTTACTACGCCGGTCGAAAGTACGGGATTCCCGCTGCGATTTCACGGCAGAAAGCCTCAGTTTTATGCCGTGATCAAGTCGCGCATGCGCCCTACGACGGGGAGCCGAAAGAATGTATTAATGCACTGACAACGAGACACGAGGTGGCAGAAAGTCCGAAAGTCGGTAGTCGCGCTCACTCTATTATTTATGTTTATAAGCCTAACCTTACTTGTGATTGTTATGAATGTATCTGTCTTGTTATGTGTCGATGATTTTAGGTTAAAACTAAGTTAATTAGAGAAAATAAATATTTACTTTAATGAAATAAGACTTTTAAATTAAATTAAATTAAGATCTTTTCTCAAAAGAAAGTAGTAATATCTAAAGTCACGTAAGTACTACTAACACGTCTTTTTTTCGCTTTTCATTCCGGAATATTTTTCTGCACTTTATGCCTTCGGGCTTTTTTGTTTTAGATATCTTTGCAAGCTCTTTATTGCAATCTTTCTGGATTGCAAATAAGTACGGAAATTGCTAAACTGAAAGTGAAGTTATAAATTTTTTAATTTCATGTTTATGGATTTGGAGGTTATTGAGTTTTCTACGGCGTGATTTTAGGCTACACTGTTAAAGTGATTCCAGCTAACTCACATATATAGTTTATCATCACAGTGTGCCCACCACTAAGTACTACTCTTACTCTACGGATGTTGCCACTTAACATATAAACATACAGTGTTGTTTTTCTTAATTAATCTAACGGCTCTTCCAACCTCTAATTATATTGTGATGGAAATTGTTATGTTATGAACTGTTCTAGATGTAATAGACCTCTTGTGAGACCAACGAAGTGTAAGACCTGTAAACTCACATATCATCCAAGCTGTGCGAAAGAAGTGGCTAAATCTAAAGCTGCAACTTGCTGTGTAAAGTCTTTTGGTCCATCACTGTCTCCACTTACTATTCCGTCAAACTCTCAAGCACATACTTCTGGGCATTCGACCACTAGACCAGCTAGCATCTTAGATAGGATACGCAGGAAATCTTCGCAGAGCAGTTTTAAATCAATTAATTCATCACCGAAAACACCACCTATAACTTCTGCTGAAGAAGGCTGTGTTTTTCTTTCCCCAGTTGAAGTTACCTCTCCAAAAATGTCTGTTTCAAATGATCAACTCGACCAGAAATTTAAGTTCGGCGGTGGTTCGTTTCGAATTAGGCATGCCGAATTCCAAGTTCGCGCCGAACCAGGAAGCCAAAGTTGGCCCACGTCCCGGAAATAACGCAGTCGCGAGTTTGGGCCTAACTTGGCTTCCGACTTAGGCGGTGGTTTGGAAACCACACTTGCTGGTGACTATCCAAGCCTCATTCGGTCCGAATTTGGCTACCTAACTAGGCAGCAATTCAGAAACTAAATTCGCACGGAAGAATCCAAATTGAATCCTTTTTTTGTTTTTAGCTATTTTTATTATAAAGCAAAAATTAATAATAATGAATGCTTATTTTTTTTAATTTACTTTTTAAATTTTAAATATAAATATCGACTTTAGGACAAAATTTTTTAAATATTAAGTAAATAAAAAAAATTTTTTTTTTTTTTTTATTTAGTATTATTTTTTTTATATTTTCGGTCATTTTTTTCGCTTTTTAGGGTTTTTCTTACTATGAAGAAGTTTTTTTTGATTGGTCGATTTTATGGGTCAAGGGGGGAGGAAATGATGGAGTTAGATACATTAGTCACACACAACACTTAAATTTACCTCACACTCGCCTTAAGAATAATTATAATTAATAATTATTAATTATTAAAAATTTTACATGTCGAACGCGAGACTCGAACACTGTACCCGACGCACGAGAGCCCTATACCATACCGCGACGCTACGCCGATGATGAGCAACCTCTTGCCTCAAGATACTTATAAGCCCGACACTTCGGCAAACATTCGGTTACCGTTGCAACGGTCGAGTTAGGAATTCCGATATTATACCTAAGTGAGGACTTGCCACAGACTTACCTAGTCAAGTTTCATTTTGATAGACCAAGCTTCAGAATACAGGTTGCCGTTATTTCATAACAGTTTGGCAATCCATGACATATCGAACTTAGGCATTTCCATTGTTTTGCCTAAAGAAGCTCGATCGTGGTATGCCAAGTTTCGGTAAACCTTTGGTTACCGTTATTTCATAACAGTTTGGCAACCCATGAAATGCCGAACTTAGGCATTGCCATAGGTTTTCCGAAGTGAGTCCGAACTTGGTGAACCAAACTTCGGTAAACCTTTGGTTACTGTTATTTCATAACAGTTTGGCAATCCATGATATACCGAACTTAGGCATTTCCACAGGTTTGCCTAAATGAGCCCGAGCTTGGTGAACCAAACTTCGGTAAGCCTTTGGTTACCGTTATTTCGTACTAATTAGGCAATCCATGATATCCCGAACTTAGGTATTGCCACAGGTTTGCCTAAATGAGCCCGAGCTTGGTGAACCAAACTTCGGTAAACCTTTAGTTACCGTTATTTCGTACTAATTAGGCAATCCATTATATGCCGAACTTAGGCAGTGCCAAACTATTACGAGATTACATCGAATGTGGAATTCTTTTGGCATACCAATGTTCGGCTTGCCTAATTTAAAATAAATAAGATCCGAATTGGGCTAGCCTAAATTCGGAAAGCCAACTTCGCCCCGAACTGATTTTTCGGCATACCTCACTAAAATTCTAGTCGGGTAAGCGTTTCGGTAAACCTTTGGTTACCGTTATTTCATAACAATTTGGCAACCCATGACATACCGAACTTAGGCACTTCCACAGTTTTGCCTAAAGAAGCTCGATCGTGGTATGCCAAGTTTCGGTAAACCTTTGGTTACCGTTATTTCATAACAGTTTGGCAACCCATGAAATGCCGAACTTAGGCATTGCCACAGATTTTTCGAAGTGAGCCCGAGTTTGGTGAACCAAACTTCGGTAAGCCTTTGGTTACCGTTATTTCATACTAATTAGGCAATCCATGACATGCCGAACTTAGGTATTGCCACAGGTTTGCCTAAGTGAGCCCGAGCTTGGTGAACCAAACTTCGGTAAACCTTTGGTTACCGTTATTTCGTACCAATTAGGCAATCCATGATATGCCGAACTTAGGCAGTGCCAAACTATTACGAGATTACATCGAATGTGGAATTCTTTTGGCATACCAATGTTCGGCTTGCCTAATTTAAAACAAATAAGATCCGAATTGGGCTAGCCTAAGTTCGGAAAGCCAACTTCGCCCCGAACTGATTTTTCGGCATGCCTCACTAAAATTCTAGTCGGGAAGCGAGTCATGTTACCTCCAACTCTGCCTCTCAGTCCGTTTCAGGTGCACTAGCTAGTCAAGCTTGCTCTCAATTTTCAGCTGACACTAATGATCAAAGATCAACAGGTCTGCCTACCTTAAATGTTTTAAATCCAACTCAAATGGCAAAACCTGATTGGTCAAAGCACACGCTAGATGAAAAAGTCAATGCTTTGCTTGATATGTCCTGTAATAACTCTTTGAGCATCCAAAATGTCGCGGTCTGCCTGAGTAAACATAGTGAACAGATTAGAAGCCTTGTAGAAAATTACAGTGATAGCAATTCAAAGATAACCAAGCTTTCGGAAGACCTTGTGGCAGTAACTGAATCGTTATCTGAGATCACCAAAACTCAAATAAGGTCTCAAGAAGAAATCAAAAAAATAAATTCGAAATTAAATCAAAATTCTGCCAAATGTGAAGAAAATGCAACAGCTATCACGTTAGTTGAATCTACTCTTGACTCTTTAGTCAATACTTCATTTTCTCAGCAAGTTACTGAATATCGGATGTCGTCTCAACTGTTGATCTCCGGGATTCCAAATGATTTAAATACAAAACAAACTAATGAGCAGATTACACACCGAATATTTGAGAAGTTAAATATTACAAATTTTACTACTGATATTTTAGATCATACTAGATATATGTAGATTATTTTTACAAAAAAAAAAAATCGCGGAAATTCAATTGTTTAAAAAATAGCCTTTTTGCAAGTAGCTTTACATTGAAATATCTCAGAAACTACGCAAAAAAAGTCGAGACATGCTGTGTATGAAATTTAGAAAATTAAATAAGGAACAAAATGAGCCAAACCCGATGTCTCTACAACCAATGGTTTACGAGATATTAATTTTTTAATTAAAAAAAACGCGGTTCCGCTCAAGCGCTGATAAACAAATAGCTGTATCTCGGCGAAAAATCATTCGATTTACTTTTTTTTTTTTTTTTAATTAAAGCTATTGTTGTCCTCTATAAGAAAAAAATTAAAATTGTACACACACACACACACACACACACGCATATACATACAGACACGGTGACATCACCGCGGAAATAATCAGGAAAGCTTCCTAGGACCTCAAAACCTCGAGATCTGATGAAAACTCGATTTTTGAAAAACGGGGTGAAAATAACTTTCCGATTTTTGAAAATTTTCAATTTTCTTAGCGGGAAGTTAAAAAGTTCTCCACACGATAGGATATCTTTACAATTCATGAAATTCTGAATCGTTTGATACCAATATTGCGAAGACAAATTTTTTTTTGTTAACAAATTATTTGTTTAAACAATTAGAAAAAATTATTTAAAAAAAAGTTCTCTACACGATAGGATATCGTTACGATTCATTAAATTCTGAATCGTTTGATACCTATATTGTGAAATTGATTTTTCAAAAGTTAATTAAGAATTAGAAAAAATTATAAAAATGATGAAGATCTGGGCGGGCACTTACTATTGTTATTATTCGCTTCACATTATTATTATTTCCTCCAACATTCTTCGACAATGGTTTGAGGAGAATCGCGCACGCGCACTTCCTCGGATCCGAACATCGAATCCCCGCAGAGCTCATATTTTTTTAAACTTGTTAACTGTTTATTTGCATTAAAAAAATTAAAAAAAAAAATTTTTTTTCTTCGTATTGATTCTTTGTTGACGGAAAAACATTTTTATGCATAAAAAATAATTTTTTTTTAATTTTAACTATTTTTTTATGCAAAAATTCAAAAAACAGAAAATTATTCATATAAATTCAAAAAAATTTTTTTGAGCTTAGCTGATTTTTTTGCTTATAGAAGACAACAATAGCTTTAATTTAAAAAAAAAAAGTAAATTGAATGATTTTTCGCCGAGATACAGCTATTTGTTTATCAACGCTTGAGCGGAACCGCGTTTTTTTTTAATTAAAAAATTAATATCTCGTAAACTATTGGTTGTAGAGACGTCGGGTTTGGCTCATTTTGTTCCTTATTTAATTCTCTTAATTTCATACACAGCATGTTTCGACTACTTTTGCGTAGTTTCCGAGATATTTCAATGTAAAGCTACTTGCGAAAAGGCTATTTTTTAAACAATTGAATTTCCGCGATTTTTTTTTTGTAAAAATGATCTACATATTTTTCTGAGTATTTAAAAAAAAAAAAAATTGCAATTTACCTCATTTGCATTGGAAGTCGTAAACAAACGGCCTAATATTTCCCTGCCAACTGGACTAACTGTTTTGGTAAGCAAGGGCCGGATCCGATAAGGCTACTGCGCGCCTATCAAGTATTTATGATAATTTGAATTAAGAAAAAATTACTTCCACCAAGAATAGAATTTCAAGAAAAATTTTTACTTCAGCCAACACAACTTCGGTCTTCCTTCAGGCACCCGAAAATTTTCTTGAGCCAAAAATTCTGTTCTCCAGCCAAGAAATTTCTCTTTCTGTGTATAAGTATATACAATAGGGTGTGTCAATTTTAGGCGACTTTTTTTTTTCAACGAAAAAACAGGCTGAAAACTTGCATGAAGGTGAGAACAGAAGCCTGTTCAAAGCGGAGCTCTTAATATTAATATTTAGAGGTGTCTGTCCCTAATTTTTCATTTCCCATTTAAATAACATAGGAAAAAAAATTCTTTTTTTTGTTTATTTTTCTAGCTCGGCATACGCACCTCATATATATATAAGTCAATAGCATATTCTTGTAGAGAATTCAACGCTCTACAAAAAAGGTCTCTTACACTTTTATCATAAAGACAGCCGTTCTAAAGTTATTCAGACGTAAACTTCTAAATGTATAAAGTTTTGATTATTCAAGTATCAAACTGATACAAATTAATTTATTACTGTCTTAAAAGTTATTTTTATATGTAGAATTGGTTCTGATGCGCTAACATTTTCATAAAGCTTAAAAAATTACTCATGTATCAAATTTTTTCTTTCTTTTATTTCATTTACTGTAAGAAAATTATTATTACACGGGAAAAATTTCTGGGAAAATTTACGATACAACTATTGTAAAGCTGGACTATACTTTGATTACTATTAATTTTCAAATATTTTAGAAGAAAAAATACTATTTATTCATGAAAAATACGATATTACTATTGTAAAAGTAAGAGATGAAAATTTCCAGTGCTGCCTCTGTATCTTTCCAATAGAACTATAGCAAATTTTACAATAGTTGAATTGGAATGTTTCTCAATTAGTGTGAGTGATGGCCGTGCACAGCGCTAGACTCCGAGTTTATGTAAATGTTAAAGGATATGTGTCTTAGTTTACCTCAGATAGCGTAGAGGGAGAGTCTCTGGATGCCAACACAGAGTTCTGGGTTCGATTCCCAGATAGCACGAAAATGTCGGTTTCTTTTTCGATTACTGTACAGGTGCCAATTAGTCCAACCTTCTATCTCTCTCCTCCCTAATATTTCTTTTAAAAAACCAACTGTGAATTTTACAATAGTTGAATGGTAAAGTTCACAAACACATATTGTATAATTTGCTCTATAGTATTCGACTTTTTAAGACTCTTGCTTGTCTTATTTGTTGGATAAAATTTACGATAGTAGATCGTAAAAATTACTAAATAAGATGTATAGTCCACCGTTACTCTTTTATTTAGTAAAAATTACAATAGTAAATTAGTAAAAACTCCTTCAATTTTATTTCCGTGTATGATTATTATTAATGATATACATTATTATTAATGATTATTCGTTAATTTATTCAAGAATTATTGCACTTCGAAAGTTCAAAAAATAGTGTTCTATGAAACTTTTATCAGACTTTTGACTTAAAGAGCTCAAAAAACGCATAAGTGCACTTTTAAGCGCTTAGATATGGACTTAGCGGAAGTTGTAGGGATGGCCTTTAGGGTCAACCGTTTTTCAGATTTTTTGTGATAAATGAGCGTTATGAGACGTGCACTTTTCTGATTTTCCAAACTTATCTTTTCTCTCCGTGTAGAGTAATAAATTGTTAATTCCGTGAAACTTTTCAAAAATTTAATTCATTCAACTCGGATCATGATTTTCTTACAGTAAATGAAATAAAGAAGAAAAAAATTTGATACATGAGTAATTTTTTTTTAGCTTTATGAAAATATTAGCGCATCAGAACCAATTATCCGTATAAAAATAATTTTTAAGACAGTAATAAATTAATTTGTATCAATTTAATACTTGAATAATCAAAATTTTATACATTTAGAAGTTTACGTCTGAATAACTTTAGAACGGCCGTCTTTATGATAAAAGTGTAAGAGATCTTTTTTGTAGAGCGTTGAATTTTCTACAAGAGTATGCTATGGACTTATATATATGAGGTGCGTATGCCGAGCTAGAAAAATAAACAAAAAAAAGAATTTTTTTCCTATGTTATTTAAATGGGAAATGAAAAATTAGGGACAGACACCTCTAAATATTAATATTAAGAGCTCCGCTTTGAACAGGCTTCTGTTCTCACCTTCATGCAAGTTTTCAGCCTGTTTTTTCGTTGAAAAAAAAAAGTCGCCTAAAATTGACACACCCTAATATACAACCTACAATTCGAACTTTATCAATTAATTCAAAAGTTAAAATATTATTAAACAATTTGTTACCAGCCGAAAAAATAGTTTACATACCTAAAAATACAAAAATCTCAATTTCAAAAATTATTAATTGCAATGATTTTACATTTGGATCATATCAGAGTTTAACATATTAGAATCTAATTCTAAAAGGATGAAGCATTTTTTTTAATTTTTTCGATTTTTTAAGTCGAGTGGTTCAATTCATCCCTTTCTCGCCTACTACACGGAAAAAAAATCCTATGAAAAATTACTATAGTAACATCGTAATCCAGGACTAGACTTTCAGTATCTCTTTCCTGGGATTGTCAGGTTACGGAAGTGTGCAATCGGGCGATGCGGGTGCTAGCGCAGTTGAAGGTAAATAATGAAGTCTTCAATGAGAAATTGCGTATAAAGCTTGTCACCACGCTGATATTTCCGGTGTTTGACTACTGTTGTGTAGGTTACTGTAATATTAGCAATAGTTTGCAGGTGCGGCTGCAGCGTAAAATGAACTCCTGTGTTCGCTATATTTTTAGGGTTTCAAGGGCTGAGCATATTACGCCGTACTTTTAAGAGGCTGGGATGGTTGAAGTTGAGTGAAAGGAGAAATTATTTCATGGCATGCCTTTTATAAAGAAATATGTATGGGCTACCGACAATTGTTCAGATGTAATTTGGAGTTTTTGCCGGTAGCTTTGCGGAGGGTGATGTAAGGGAGGATTATTTACGCCTGCCTAGATCTAATTGTCGGATATTTGAGAACTCTTTTCTTATCCGCGGGATACGCATTTGGAATGCGCTACCCCAGAAGTAACTAAAGCCGAAAATTAAGAACTGACCCGTAGTGCGTGCTATCATTATTATTTGCAAAAGTATTAATTTATGATATTGAGCTTTGATTGTCATTATTATATGCTGCTGTGCCTTGAGTGATATTGAATGATATTAGTTTTGCTTAACTGTGCTATTACCAGGTTTTCTGGCAACTCATTGTCTCATATCTACCACGATTATAATTTATAATTTATAATTCACGTTATTATTTCATTATAATATGTTATTATTTTATTATTTTCAATTTATGTAATTACATGCTCTGTATTTTACACTGATTATATTGTATAATTATGATGGTCCTGAGGGAGCTAAGGCTCTAGGGTTAATAAAGTTTATTATCTATCTATCTATCTCGATTTTTACGATGCTGCCGTCTACAGAATACAATTTGAATTATTGAAAATTACAATGTTATTTAGTAAATTTTTTTTTTCCGTAAGAGCAAGTGAATAAGGACGCATACTATATGTTTTAATGAAAGAGAGACAGAGTCTAGTAGTTTGCGACGCCACCACCGAAAGATAACCAACTACTGTATCGACGGTCTTATTATGTGACTGAACAGAAACATTAGATAATTCTTCCGATAGCGTGAGGGGATAAACCTTGGACTTGAGGCGGAGAGGACACCGGGTTCGATTCCTGGATGATACAGAATTATTTTTTCGGTAACCTAAACTTCTTTTTAATTTGAGTGATAGAAATTTACGATGTTGCATCGTATAAATTACGATGTTTGAGTTCTGGTCCGACACTGCAATATCCTATACTAAAAATTACGATGTTTTCATTGTAATTTTTCGTACAATTTTCTTTCCGTGTATCAAGTCTTGCGCATAAACGTCTTTAAATATTAAAAAAAAAAAAAAAACAGTTCTTCTAAGTCATAAATAGTAAAAAGTAAATCTAAACTATTTTCTCTCGGTAACAATATCTCCTTTTTTTTATAATGCTTATTTTGTTAACCAATTTTCATAAGTTGTTAGATTTAAATGAAAACGTCAAAACTACGATGTAAATTTCCTACTTCTCAGTCTAGCGATATCGCGTCAGTAAAGTTTAAAATGTTCAAGACTGATAAGGATTCAGAAAATCATTGGAAAGTTTTTGATAACGGCTATAATAATCCGTATGAATACATTAACAAATCAGTATTATGCAGAGTAGTCTTATTATTATGATTGTTATACTTTGATACACAAAAAGTATAATTTATAAAAATCAATGCTCGTAAATTACACAAAAGCACTGAGCTTCACATTCTGACGTCTATTCTTTTTTTAGTGTTGTACACATTTTAATCTAACATTTTTTCATCTGACTCGTAAAAGTGTCGCGACGTCTGATGAAAAAACGCGTGAATCTTTATCAATCATTCCCGCTTACTTTCATCAATTTTGTCTTCATTGCTTTTGCAATACTTTTTTTTCAACATTATAATCAAAGTTTTTTAAATGAAATCTATTGTTCCATGTAATCCTTAAATTAAAGAGGTACTATTAAAAAATGATATTATGATATATATGCAGTCACTTTATAATTTTTCTTTTGTGAAACGTTAGTTGGGTCAAAATTCAGTTGTTTCATAATTCATTGTTGATTTATGAATGAAACTTCACGAAACACTTGTAAACACTAGCAACAGCATACATTAACTGCGCTGTTGTCAGAATTATTTCACGCAAAAAAATACTTGTGTCAAAAACTGTATAAAATAATTCGATGAAAGTGTTTTAGTTAACATATCAAAATTTTAATGCTAACATTTCATATTTTTCTAAAATTATGTAAACAAAAATTCAGATATTATTGATTGCGTAGTACTGTCCGTATTACTTTCTGTTTCAACGTTCGAAAGATTTAAATTGAGTTGTAAAACTCTTTCGAATGCCGCAAACCCGATCTGAATCGGTCAATTTGTTCTAAAGTTATTCAAAGTTTAGAAACACGCACACACATGCACATGTGAATGTTGATGTATAGATATATCTCGTTTAACCAGGCAGAATATCTATCTAGGTCTTCAAAACGTCGAGATCTGATGAAAACTTGATTTCCGAGTATTCGATTGAAGACAATAACTTTCAGAAGTTTTAAAAACTGACATTCAATACGAAAATCGAGACTTTAATATGATGAAATTAGATTCGCGGTGAAGTTTTGAAGTTGAAAAATAAAATCTTTTTTCGTTTTTAGTAAAAGCTTCCGAACTTTCCAACCGATTGATTTTTGATTTTCGATAATGTTTTTCTGCTTAAGGAGGGAAATACGTATAGAAGGCCGTTTTCATGCTGATTTTCATTAATTTTTTTAGGGTATGAAAAATTAATATTATTTATTGAAACTATCAGGTTATTTTATATATATGTATGAGTATTTTTTTCGTATCAAACAACAATATAACTTAACAAATAGTGGAGATATCAGCTAATACACATCGTAGGTTGTCATCCGACTTAGCAGTTGGTGTGCAGTATGGAAGCCACAATTTTTATCTGAAATCAATGGCACAGAAAAATTACTTTATTTATATGTGTATCTTCTATATGAACCTCAATTCTTAAAAAAAAAAATTAGAAATACGGTTGACCCTGAAGGCCATCCCTGCAACTTCCCGCTAATTCCATACTTAGGCGCTTAAAATTGCACCAATGACGTTTTTGAGCTCGTGGAGCTCGAAAATACAATTTATGAGTTATTTTGAGCTCTCCGAGCTCAAAGAGATTGCTTTCCTATCCTTTAAAGCTCTTCGAGCTCAAAAGTCTGATAGAGATTTGATAAGACACTATTTTTTGAATTTTTAAATCACAATAACTTTTGAATGAATAAACCGATTTTTACGCAGTTAGAAGCATTCGACGTAGTTTTTAAAGTCTCACAAAGAATCTCAAATTTTGAATTGATCGAAAAAACACTTTTCGGTTTTCTTTCGTTCACGATATCTCTCGAATGAAGCAACCGATTTTGACCGGACTGGTGGCGATCGACGTGGTTTTTTGAGGTTAAGAGCTGATTAGTTTTTGGAATTGAACCTTTAAGCCGTTTAAAAGTTATTCCACCAACCACATTTGAAAAAATTTTTTTCAGTTTTTAAGATTTCTCAAAATCTATTGATCTGAATCGGTCCAAATAGTTTTCAAAATCTAAGTTTGGTCAAGCCTTTTCGAATGGCACCAACCGCGATGAAATCGGTCAAGTTGTTCAAAGTTATAAGCGGTTTCATATACTTTCACACACACACACACACACACACACACACACACACACACACACACACACACATACATACAGACACCGTGATAACCTCGCGGGGATAGTCAGGGAAGCTTCCTATGACCTTCAAACGTCGAGATCTGATGAAAACTCGATTTTTGCAAAACGGGGTGAAAACAATAACTTCCCGATTTTTGAAAATCTTCGATTTTCTTAGCGGGAAGTTAAAAATTAGGAAAACGGTTAACCCTGAAGGCCATCCCTGCAACTTCCCGCTATTTTCGTAATTAAGCGCTCAAAATTGCAGTTATTACGTTTTTGAGCTCTTCGAGCTCAAAAATATAATTTTCGTGCAGTTTTAAGCTCTCCAAGTTCAAAAGTCTGATAGAAGTTCAATAAAACACTATTTTTTGAATTTTCAAACTCCAATAAATTTTGAATGAATGTACCGATTTTTACGGGGTTCGCGGCATTCCACGCAGTTTTTCAAATTCTATGATATATTTTCAAACACAAATTGATCAGACCGGAAATCTCGGTGTAATTAAAAAAAAAACACTTTTTTTCGACTTCTTTCGTCAACGATAACTCACGAACAAATCAACCGATTTTGACCGGCTTGGTGGCGATCGACGTGGTTTTTCGATGTTAAGAGCTGATTAGTTTTTGTAATTGATCGGTAGAGCCGTTTAAAAGTTATCCCAAAAAAACCACTTTGGAAAAAATTTTTTTTGAGATTTCTCCAAATTTCTCAAAATCTATCCGTCCGAATTGGTTCAAATTAACAGGAAATCTAAGTTTGGCGAAGCCTTTTCGAATGGCATCAACCGCGATGAAATCGGTTCAACCGTTCAAAAGTTATAAGAGGTTTACATACTTACACACACACACACACACACACACACACACACACACACATATGTATATATACATAGATACAGACATAGTGACACTCTCGCGGGAATAGTCAGGAAAGCTTCCTATAGGAAGCTTCCTATAGGACCTCAAAACGTCGAATAGTGTAAAACCAATAACTTCCCGATTTTTGAAAATTTTTAATTTTCTTAGCGGGAAGTTAAAAATAGTTTAAATAAAAATATCGCTTATGATGGGGGTTTATATTCAGCGTAATTGTATAAAGAAAAGTAATTTTTCTGTGCCATTGATTTCAGATAAAAATTGTGGCTTTCATAGTGCACACTAACTGCTAAGTCGGAAAACAACCTTCGATATGTATCAGCTGATATCTCCGCTATTTTTTAAGTTATATTGTCGTAAAATATGGAAAAATATAAATAGATGTATTAAATAACCTGATAGTTTCAATAAATAACATTAATTTTTATACCTTAAAAAAATTAATAAAAAATCACCATGACAACGTATTTCCCCCCTTAAAATCGTATCTAGAACTGCATCAAAGTTAAAGGATTTTTTTTTTAAATATGGCAATCAAATGAAATCCAACATAGTATTTTTGAACATTAATGGAAGATTTTTAAACTGGTCAATGTATGAATTAATGTAATTTTTTTTTTCTCAAAAATTGCGTTTAATCGCAAAAATTACATAAAAATTTAACGATTTTTTGAAAAAATATATCCGTCCAAAAAAGGGTTTTTCTTTAAAAAACTTTAATTTTTTCATTAGAAATTTATAAAAACTTTGACTCCAAAAAGTTTCTACAAAACTTCAAACAAAATATCAATAAATTTCAAAAATGTCTTACCGAGTTATAAGTATATACTTTTTCTTCGGCTCTTTGAAAAGTCCGATAATGCTGTAATTAATGAACTGAAAGCTATTTTCCAAACAAAAACAGAAAGTATAAATTAAACATGTAAAATAAGTAATAAAAGAGATAGTCTCAATGAGCAATAAACTATTTGAGACACGTGTCTGAGGGTAAATAATGTTTCCGAGAAGTAACATTCTTGCAAAAACAATGAAGCTAATCTTTAATGAATTATCCTGATTCTAAGGTAGTTTATCACTTAGTAATGAGGGTGAATGAGACTTTAATAAGCTTTTATAGAGTGGAATGATAAAAAAATCTTTAAGTAAGGAATAAACGACCCGAAAATGGTTGTCGATGGTACGTTTCAACCAGAAAAACGTCAGATTGTGTAGGAAATGACAAAGTAAATGAATTTTTAACTTGGGGTTGAATTTTATTGTGTGTAACAAAACGTGAATAGGTCTGTTGAAAGGGACTAAATAGAATGTAAAATCCAGAAATCTTTTGAGCATAGATTAAGGTTTTAAGGATTATTACTTAACGAGCAATTACTTCAATGACTCATTCATTGAATATTTTTTTATCAAAGTGCACCTTCAATATGAACTTTTTCCTTGAAAATATATACCCAAGGTATCTAAAAAATTGCCCGATTTCTTTAACAGGTTCGCTTTTTTTCTTTTTCTGCTTACTTACATCCTTACATCATTTGATACTAACATGGCTATCAGAGTTATTTTACCTTTTTTTTTTTTTTTTTAATAAAAAAAAGCAAATCTTAGTAAAAAAAAAGTAAATGCGCTTGCGTATCTTGACTTTTCGACATCGGCGTCGACGCGACCCTTGCCTCGTTTTGTCGGCGCATCGTGCAATTGTGTTAGTAGTGGATTGTATATGTGCCTGGTCTGGTATGAGCAATTTTCAACCCAACAAATGGGGGGTAAGTTGAACAACGCTCTCGGTAGAACTAGTGTACGTCCAACGACGACCACGACGGGGTTACTAGACGACGTGGTAACGACACCATGCCGTCGAATATCATTTCGCACGTAATCAACATCAGGTAATTAGCTTTAAAGTGATTTTTACATTTATCTAAAAATTTTATCGCCGATTTTGTGTCTAATTGTGATTCTGCAAATCCTATTTTTATCTTATCCTGAAAAGTGTTAAATTTCCAAAAGGAATTTCCTATCGGCGGGAAAATCGGGTAAGCGTTGAATCGCTAATAAGTTTTTGATGATGATAATTATTTTTCAAAATGACTTTTTGATTATGATTGGTTATTGTTTAAAGTGATTAATTCGCGTTAGCCAAGCGATTGACTCATTGAATCATCCTGCTTGAGTGATCAACCGTAACTGGTGGTGCTTGGCTGCTCCGCGCTATGTATATACACATATGTAGCTATATATAATGAAGTACAAGGATAGATTGATGGGTGTCGATGTGTATGTGTGTGTGTACAATAGAAAAGGGCTTATCTTGGCGGCAGTATATGAAACAAGAGAACCGATTATCGATTATCGCAAATCACTTTATAAATAAATCTCTCCTCGAAAGCTTAACTCACTCTCTTTCTCCGATCTCTAAAGAGTTATAGTAACGTAAATGTCGTGCTGAGACATTTTATGTACTCCTATTTAAATACGGTTACTTTGTTGTTACAGACTAGTTTAACGTTAATCTTATAAATTATTACGGAAATTGTAGTATGATTCATTGAGAGGAATATTTAATTCGTTTAAGGGCAATTCAGTTAATTCAGTTAAACGCTCTGAATTATAATATATGTGCAAGGCACTTCTGAGGGTGAACTATTTTATTGTTAGTTATTAGGGTGCATGCTAGTAATGTATGTGTAGCTACTTGAATATTAGAGTTCGTGATACGTTAAATGCTTTCAACACTTACGATGTGCCACATCACGCCAAGGTCATGTCTTTGAGCTTTCATCAGAGGATTATTATGTAATTCTTGGGGAGGTTTAGTATGTAAAAAGGATAACATTGTAATATTTTTTGGTTATTTATTTTTTTAAGTCGAATCAAAACATTTTAAAAGTCCAACGGGAATTACTAAATAGTTATTAAAAGTTATCGTGTCGTTAAATACTAAAGAATCTAACAAAATAAAATATTACGTAAATTAACATATTTTACTTAGTCAGTCACAAAATGAATGAATAATTACACTAATCAATTACTTAACATGTTTAATTATTCTACTGCTTTTTTGCTTTTAACTATTATGAAATTTTTAGATAAATTTATTTGTAAATCAGCCTGCTGCAAAAGGATCTCTTAGGAATTTACAGAAAATTTTGCGAAATATTTAGAATTTAAAAAAATAACTGAAAAGTTTATAGGCGAACCTTGACGAATCTTTAAAAAAAGTTTCAAAAGTTCTGGGAATAAACATTTTTTAATCATCAAAAATGATAATTATCAAAAAACTTTGAAAAGTGATACCTAAATTTGTAAAATCTATCTTATAGTTAATTTAAGGTTTAATTAACGTTGTAACTTACGTCTGATAATATTTCCAAATTGGTCTTGAGCTTTTGAAATGATAAAAAATATCGACGAATAATCACTGTTGTTCGGGCTTGTCTTAAAATAACTTCCGGATGACAAATCGTATCTTGATTCCGGAGAATGGTTGCGATAGCTTCGGTAATAAGCAACAATTTACACTATCAAATGTATAGTTTCACTAGAGTCTAGAACCCATACAAAAAATGAAGATCGGCCCAATACTGGGCCAGGACTGGTAACCGATTTTTAAGTATCGGCCGAGTATCGTGAAATATTGTTGGGCCAAGACTGGGCGAATATCGGATGGTAACACCCAGCCGATATAGGCGACTGAGCATCAGCCGAACCTAGTAACCAAGCATTGGCCGAGCATCGGCCAAGCATAGGCAAAAAAATCAAATTTTAGGTAAAATAATTAAAAAATTTTTTTTTTCGTTGTTTCTTTTTGAATTATTATTATTCTGAGGTGATGGACTACTGGTTGATAGAAATTAATTCTGAAAAAATCCGGATGTGAAGGGATTTGAACCTGGTCCGTCTGCGTGGAAGTCTCGAGCGGTGTCACGGGCGCTGCTAACTGATCTGAGTGTAGTGTTCTTAGTTTAATCATTTCAATGTTCAACAATCAATTTTTCTCAGTATAATTGAGTTAACTTGATTGTTGTTACGAATTTTTCTATTTATTTCATAATTAAACAATTTCTGAATTTTAATAATAAAAAATAACTTCTTAGTTTTTTAAAACTTCATTTTTTAAGCAAGAAGTTCAAAATTAATTAAAAATGAATGATTTATTAGTAAATAAATATATATACTTATATTTGTATATTTTTATTTATATTCATAAATCTATTCGTAAGTAAATAAATCATTTATTAAAAATCATTAGTTTTTTGCTAAAATTTTTTTATTTAATACTAAAAGAAATAGGTTTAACTGATTGGTTAATGTAAAAATTTATCGAAAAAGTCCTCCAAAAAAATGTTCATTACTTATTAAATCTGTTTTAGTAAAAACAAATGTTGATTTAATCTTAATAGAGCTTGTTGAATAATAAAAATGTTTATTAAAAACTAAAAAATGATCAATATAATATTTATAAAAAAAAACATTGTTAATAATTTAAATTGGTGTTTTCTCTTAAAAAAATCTCGTAAGATATTTTTTAAAAATTGATTTACTTATTTTTAGTACATATTAGTTTATAATTTGGTCAAACGTTAAATTAAAACAATAATACAACATAGTAATGACTAACACGTGTTAATTGTTTTCAAGTGTAATAAAAAGACCATTCGGCAGCCGAAATGGAAGTAGATTTCATCATGAATAGAAAAAATATAACGAAGATTGTATACAGAACTAGGGCTTTTTAACTATATGCAATCGACAAAAATAGATATCGACGGACAAATACTAAAACCAGGGCAATAGCGAAGTTCATACTTGGCATAGGGGAATGGGGGTTAATTTCGAGAGTACACATATGACATGGTACTCACATTAAAGCTTATTTAAGAGCTTTCGGATGCAATTTACAGAATTGCAATAAGTTATCCCATTCAAAGTTATTCGAGTTCGAAGGTGAAGAAATATGAATTTTTATGATTTTCAAAATTTTGAAATCCTCGTATTTCTAAATTACTTGACCGATTAAGCTCATCTTCGAATTTGACTTTGGTATTTATCTGTAGAATAAGTATGTTGAGTTTGGTAGAGATCCGTTGTAAATTGGCGACGCTATCGTCCTGACAAGCCACGTTATATCCCATATATATATAAATATATATATATATATATATAAATATATATATATATATATATATATATATATATATATATATATATATATATATATAAACTCCATACATATATAAACTTTTGAACCATATGCATTTTCTGAATTCGCTTGACGAGCTGAGGTCGAAATATAGCAAAATTTTTCAAAAGTTCTGTCATGAAAGGACCAATGCAATAGTTAGATTTCTATGAAATCTACTAAAATTAGCCAGAGCATCGGCCAAGCAATGGCTGATAATCAAATCACATACCAATATATTATAATAAATATCATGCGGTAGCCGATGGCTTACCTAGACTAGGCCAGTACAAATCGCCAATGCTTGGCCAAACATTAAAGCCAATAGTTTACCGAGGCTAGGCCGATACAAAACGCCGATACTTGGCCGAGCATTAGTAGCCGTGGCTTGGCCAATGAACGGAAATTGTTGAGCATCGGCAACTTCGTATGGGAATTTTAGTCGAGTACTCTAAAGGTAGCTTATAAAATTACATGCAGTTGAATGAATGACAATATTGTAATTTCTTAGCATCCATTGTCGAGATGTAAAACCTTGATTTGATGTAACAATTCAGTGGCCAATAAAAGTCTAATTAAACAGTAATTCTCGGTGAATTAACGGTGCAAGCGTTGTTGTGTATTATTTCGACTTGATCATCACTCTGCACTTTAAACTTTTTGGTTGTAAGATCAGTTATAACCACCGAAATTTGTTCAATTTAAAAAAAATTACCTTTGTCCTCAGCAACATTTTCGATTTGGATTTTTAGATTGTGTTCTTTACAAAAAAAAAAGTTTTGTCAGTATAATGAATTGTTGTGTTGTTCTGTATTGATGAATAATGTATGATATTGTGTAAGTCCATTTAATACTGTTGTGTTAATCAATGGAGATGAGGATACAATGAGGTTAACGTAAGCAGTGGGTGGATAATTCATGCATCAAATGTCAAACACAAGTTTGATTTAATAATGAATTGAGTAATTTTGGTATTTGGCTATAAATAAATTCATCGCTTCCAATAATCGTATGCTTGTTATAACAGCGGTTGATATTCGATTGTATTGCCAATGCAATGAGAACGAGCAATATGTTTGCATTTTACAACCGGTGTATTTTTGTTAACATTCCGTGTAAATTGAACAAATAAATAAAGACACTGATTTATTCATTTTCTTTTCATAATTGAATAATTTAAAAGCGCATCATTACAACGTAACACCTTCCGTTAATTATCGCCCCGCTCCCCAATGTCATGCTTGGGAGAAGCATATTTATTTGATCTAAATGTTTGCTTATAAAAATTATAGGTAAATTTATACGAACCCAAAGGCAAACTAAAGAGTAACGACCAAAACAAGTTAAACACACCAAAAACAAACATTAAAATATTTACTTACCCGTATCAGAGAAACACGTACTTGGGAAAAATTTAGCTCGACGCGTCTGGGCTTATTAATATGGCAGCCGTGTACTCCCTGGTGTTTGCCATTTCCACACGTACTTTCACCATATGTTTGTCGTTTTTCGTCAAGAATTGTTCTGATAGTAACAACTTATCTTTGTAACCTTCTGTTACGCCTACCTAATCGGAATTCGAATAATATATTTTGGCGTTGCAACGAAACCCAGTATTACTATAACAATTCGGAACTGTAATAAAATCACAATAACTTCACTTCATACATAATGCATGCGGATATAACAGCCTGGAAATTACCAAAAACTCGATAAAACTCACTCATACATTCGTACCAATAAATCCTCGTTAAATTTACGTTATTTTTGTATTCCAATTTTCTCCATATGACAAATTTTAAATCTATTTTGTTTTTTTAACTTCCCGCTAAGAAAATCGAAGATTTTCAAAAATCGGGAAGTTATGGTTTTCACCCCGTTTTGCAAAAATCGAGTTTTCATCAGATCTCGACGTTTGAAGGTCACAGGAAGCTTCCCTGACTATCCCCGCGAGGTTGTCACGGTGTCTGTATGTATGTGTGTGTGTGTGTGTGTGTGTGTGTGAAAGTATGTGAACCGCTTATAACTTTTGAACGGCTTGACCGATTTCATCGCGGTTGGTGCCATTCGAAAGGGCTTGACCAAACTTAGATTTAGAAAACTATTTGGACCGATTCAGATCAATAGATTTTGAGAAATCTTAAAAAAACTGAAAAAAAATTTTTTTTCAAAAAAGCTCTTAACCTCAAAAAACCACGTCGATCGCTACCAGTCCGGTCAAAATCGGTTGATTCGTTCGAGAGATATCGTGAACGAAAGAAAACCGAAAAAAGTGTTTTTTTCGGAATAACTCCGAAATTCCTAGCGCGATCAATTCAAAATTGAAGATTCTTTGTGAGGCTTAAAAAACTGCGTTGAATGCTTCTAACCACGTAAAAATCGGTTTATTCATTCAAAAGTTATTGCGGTTTTAAAATTCAAAAAATAGTGTCTTATCAAATCTCTATCAGACTTTTGAGCTCGAAGAGCTTTAAAGCATAGGAAAGCAATTTGAGCTCGGAGAGCTCAAAATAACCCATAAATTGTATTTTCAAGTTCGAAGAGCTCAAAAACGTCATTGGTGCAATTTTAAGCGCCTAAGTATGGAATTAGCGGGAAGTTGCAGGGATGGCCTTCAGGGTCAACCGTTTTCCTAATTTTTAACTTCCCGCTAAGAAAATCGAAGATTTTCAAAAATCGGGAAGTTATTGTTTTCACCCCGTTTTGCAAAAATCGAGTTTTCATCAGATCTCGACGTTTGAAGGTCACAGGAAGCTTCCCTGACTATCCCCGTGAGGTTGTCACGGTGTCTGTATGTATGTATGTGTGTGTGTGTGTGTGTGTGTGTGTGTGTGTGTGTGTGTGTGTGTGTGTGTGTGTGTGTGTGTGTGAAAGTATGTTAACCGCTTATAACTTTTGAACGGCTCGACCGATTTCATCGTGGTTGGTGCCATTCAAAAGGGCTTGACCAAACTTAGATTTTGAAAACTATTTGGACTGATTCAGATCAATAGATTTTGAGAAATCTTAAAAAAACTGAAAAAAAATTTTTTTTCAAATGTAGTTTTTTTGGAATAACTTTTAAACGGCTTCATGGTTCAATTTCGAAAATTAATCAGCTCTTAACCTTAAAAAACCACGTCGATCGCTACCAGTCCGGTCAAAATCGGTTGATTCGTTCGAGAGATATCGTGAACGAAAGAAAACCGAAAAAAGTGTTATTTCGGAATAACTCCAAAATTCCTAGCGCGATCAATTCAAAATTTGAGATTCTTTGTGAGGCTTAAAAAACTGCGTCAAATGCTGCCAACCGTGTGATAATCGGTTTATTCATTCAAAAGTTATTGCGGTTTAAAAATTCAAAAAATAGTGTCTTATCAAATCTCTACCAGACTTTTGAGCTCTTCGAGCTCAAAAGCATAGGAAAGCAATCTCTTTGAGCTTGGAGAGCTCAAAATAACCCATAAATTGTATTTTCAAGCTCGAAGAGCTCAAAAACGTCATTGGTGCAATTTTAAGCGCTTCAGTATGGAATTAGCGGGAAGTTGCAGGGATGGCCTTCAGGGTCAACCGTTTTCCTAATTTTTTTTATTTTTGTTCTGGTATAAATAATTAAATATAGATAGATATATTATTCATTTGACCATGAGATCGTAATCCCTTGTGGCCATACATAAGAGAAAATTACATTTTTTTACATTGGTTTAATACATAGTATTAATTTTAGTACAAATATAGAATATAAATTTAAGTTACATTAAATTAAATTAATTTCAATCCGTTCAGATCAGAAACAACTACATAGTATCTTAATTAATCGATTCTAGACTGTGAAAATAGTTGAATGCAGCGCTACGAAATTCATTAAAAGTATCAAGATTTGTAAGATTTGCTGGTAATGTGTTCCAAACGCGTATTGCTGATATACTTATAATATACTTACAATCAAACCGCGATTTATCACCGAAAAAAGAAAAATTTGATTTTTGTCTCGGTAATTTCTAGTCTTTGAATCGCTTCTTTTGGTCCATGAATATACATTTAAAGAATGTTATTTCCGAGGAAATTACATTTAAAATATTTTGTTCAATCAAAACGTGACCTATCCATCAATATGTGTCAGTAAAATAATGTTTTGTCTTCTACAACCAATTACAAGTGAGGTTATTTCGGCATCACGCTTTGACAAAACATTTTTTGAATGAACTACGAAAAGCAGAAGGCATCTACCCGTCATAAAACGAACTTTCATTTTTATCTTCGTATTTAATTGTTCAAGAAAATTCGTCTTAGGGTTAGTTTTTTATTTGGAAATTATTAACGAACATACACAGATAAATTGATATTAATTAAATGTAATTAAAATATATTTTGAACCTAAGATGTGATGAGCTCTGAAATGATACAATCAGGCACGTTTTGTCCCTGAATTCCATTATAATACGCTGATAGAAGGATTTAGTTCTATTTAATAAGATTTAGTAATTGTTACTAAATGATTTAGTAACATTTAAATACCAAATATTTAATAATAGTTACTAAATTATGTATTAAAGCCCATTTATTTCCACCAAATAAATATTTAGTAGTATTTAATAAATTATTCATTGTTACTCAATAAATCGTTTATTGGTATTAAAGAAATTCATTTTTTAACTAATTTTAGCGTATAATCTTACTTTTTTACTTAAAATAAATCAAAATAATTAAAATTAACAATTGTAAGTAAAAAAAAAGGTATTATAAAGAAACATCTCATTAAATTATCAAATTTAAACAAGTTTTTAACATTTCAATAGTAAACAAATTGAAAAATTTAAACTAAACTCCATTGAGAAATATATATAAGCCGTTTAGGAGTATGTGTGTTTTCAAAGGTTTGATAAATCTCCTAAAATCGAGCTGAATAAAATAATCTGAGTTAGTGAATATTACACGGAAAAAAATTAACTGTTGCTGCAACAGGTGGTAGTCATGTTGCAGCAAAAGGAAAAAATCCTGTTGCAGCAACAGGATTACTACTGTTATTGCGACTTAATACACAGTAAAAAAATTTTCGTAAAATTTAACATAAAATTTTGTGTAGATGATTTTTTTACACAAAATTTATGTTAATTCTACACATACTGTTTGTATTGATAAAATCAACATAATTCTGTGTTAAAAGTAACACAAAAATATGTTAAGACTTTCATCGGCTGATTCTCGGATTTCTACACACTTAAATGTTATCCATAACACAAATAAAGTGTTGATTTTAACATTTTCTTTGTGTTACTCAGATCAGCTGTCAAATTTGTGAGTTTTATTAATAATTTAAATATATATTTAATTAGATTTTAATTTCTGAATAAAAAATAAATTGTTTCCCACAAATACAAAGTTAAAGAACTCAATAAAGAATTCAAAATTTTTAAATAGTGATTAATTAATTTTAATCAATAGTTGCTTTTTTACTACAAGTCAGTGGCAATAGATGATTATAGGATTAATGATGTATTAATTTCTAATTATTAATTATTAATAAACTCGTTAATTATATATTAATGGAAAATAATTTTTTTTTCACTTTGTATTTAAGTATTTCACGTAATGACACAAATCAAAATCCACCAAATTAAAATGACGTTGAGACTATCACATTCACATGTCTAAATATCTTGTGTGGCATACGTGACTATGCTCGTACTCCCGAGATCCCGCGCAAAATAAAGCGGAGCGGCGTCATAATTTAACATATCTTTGTGTAAATTCAACATATTATTTGTGTTACTATAGAAAACATCAACACAGCCTTTATATTGAATTGACATTTAAAAAGTGTTATTTATACTACCAATCGAATGGGAGTATTCTTTAACATAAATTTTGTGTTGGTTGGCCAGTAACATTAAAAAAGTGTAGTTTTACTTTGAATCAACACTTGAGTGTGTTAAAAAATGGATGGATTGATTAACACAAACAGTTTGTGTAGAATTAACATAAATTTTATGTAAAAAAATCATCTACACAAAATTTTATGTTAAATTTTACGAAAATTTTTTTACTGTGTAGTAAAATATAGTTGGGTCATTCCATGTCAAATTGACCTACAGTTGGAATTGACCCCTATTGATTTGGATAAATTTTGGTCAGAAATTTTCGTTTATCATATAACGAACTTTTGCCAGAGGAAAAAGAATTAAAAAATTTTATTCAGAAGATATGCAAATTCAAAATTTCGCTATTTTTTCAGTTTTTCAATTTTGTTTTTGGAATATCTCGAACGCTATTATAGATACGGGAATGGCCTTTCGTTTGTTTGAAAGGAGACACTTGGGGCTATTGAAAAAAAAAATATTTTGGAAAAAAGTTTTGAAAAATGCCAAATTTGTCAAATTTTAAATTTTTAAAAATCGTCAAAAATGTCGATTGACATTAAAATTTTGGCTCAATTTTTTTTAGTATAGTACATTGTACTGATTTTAAAAGACCCTGAAATTTTTAGAACGGTGTTTTTTTTTCAAATATAAATTTTTGAATTAAAAAAAAAATTTTTTTCTTATTTTTTGCAACTTTTAAATAAGGTAAAGTTATGCAGATACATAGTATTGTAATTTTGAGAATTTAAAAATTAAATGCATGACGAAATATTAAATAATGAAATAATTTTAACTTTTTTTTTATTTTTTTGAAGTAATCTTAGTCAGGCTTAACGCATGATATAATTGTTATTCGTTGTTTTTTTACTTCATTTAAATTTTTCGACATTTTACTTCATTTAAATTTTAGGACATTTTTGGGACAATTCTGTAATGTTTCTACAACAAACTTTGAAAATTTTTAGAACTATTTCACGACACTTTTGAAAAAATATTTTAAAAAATATTTAAAAAATGTTCCGAAAATTTCCTAAAATTGTCCTAAATTTGTCCCAAAAATGTTTTAAAACTGTCCCAAAAATGTCCTAAAATTTTTCATCTATTAATTTTAGGACAAATCTACAACCGTGCAAAAATAAATTGTTTTTTTTTTTTTAATTATTTGAAAAACGTTCAAAATTGTCCTAAAAATATTAAAAAAATGTTCCGAAAATTGTCCCAAAAATGTCCTAAAAATGTCCTAAAATTGTCCCAAAAATGTTCAATAAATGATTCATTCATTAATTTCTAGACAAATCTACAGCTGTGCAAAAATAAATTATCTTCTTCAAAATCATTTAAAAACCATTTAAAATTGTAGTAAAATTGTCATGAAATTGTGAAGTCTTCTGAAAATCTTCAAAAAAATACCTAAAATCGACGAAAAATTACTTAAACGCACTATTTTAAAATTTTTAATTTTTTTTTGAGATGTCCCAAAATTGCCCCAAAAATGTCCCAAATTGTGTCACGTTTGGATGTCCCACGCTTGAGACATTTTTGGGACAATTTTTTTTTACACGGGATTCCAAAAACAAAATTGAAAAACTGAAAAAATAGCGAAATTTTGAATTTGCATTATATCTTTTGAATAAAATTTTTTAATTATTTTTCCTCTGGCAGAAGTTCGTTATATGATAAACGAAAATTTCTGACCAAAATTTATCCAAATCAAAAGGGGTTAATTCGAACTGTAGGTCAATTTGACATGGAATGACCCAACTATATTTTACTATTGTCGCAATAACAGTAGTAATCCTGTTGCTGCAACCGGACTTTATCCTGTTGCTGCAACTTGGCTGCCTTCTGTTGCAGCTACAGGAAAATCCTGTTGCAGCAACAGTTAATTTTTTTCCGTGTAGATTATGTATAACATTGGAATTAAAACGTAGATCTACCGACGATACTTACCAAAAAAATATTTAGTACTACTAAATATTATTTGGTAGAAACAAATATTTATTTCCATGTAATAAGGCTTTGTTTATATTAATATAATTTATTTAGAGTAAAAAAATCATTTATTAAAGTGTAACAAATAATAAAGGTATTTTTTCTTTGACCGTCGTATATATTAATGATTAAAGTTTATTTTCTTGCCTATGGTCAATTGACTAGTGGATCTAATTCAAGTCAACAGATGGACATACCATCTTCCCTCATGGTCGAGAATTTCCTCTCTTTGCCTAAGTTCGATGGTAGTCCATCAAACTTGAATATTAGTAAAGCTGGAAGCTTGTAGTATCTGTTTGGGTTATGAAGATGTTAATTAAGTGAAAGATAATGAAAGAAAATTTGAATGAAAGTAAAGATAAACTTTGAAAAATAACTTAGGCAAAGAGAGGAAACTCTCGACCATGAGGGAAGATGGTATGTCCATCTGTTGACTTGAATTAGATCCACTAGTCAATTGACCATAGGCAAGTAACAAATAATATTGATGGGTAAAAAATATTTTTTCCTCCCAAATAAATGACTAAAAACTTTATTACTAAATTAGTTTAGTACTCCGTACTAAATCCTTCTATCGATGTTTTAAATACCCGTGAAAAAATATTCTGATCAGGCTTGATATGAGCTGATAAGGCAATATAAAAATTTTTTATAGGTTCATATCTGGCCTGATATGATCTGATATGTCCATATTTAATTTTTGATATGTCCTGATATGGCCTGATATGAAAATTGGCCATATCAGGCCTGATCAAGCCTTATCAATTTGATATGTCTATATCAGACTTGATATGCTCATATCTAATTTTACATTATTTTTTAACATGTCCTGATATGCCCTGATATAACCTTATAAAGTTATATATACTTTGATAAACCTGAAAAAAAAAATCCCTGATCAGGGTTGATATAACTTGATATGGATTCATATAGTCTGATATACTCATACTCTTACCAGCACATAAGAAGTCTTATGTACTCATATAAAGACATACCCGAGTAAAAAAAACTATATATCATTATATATGATTCATATCTAATTATATAGAAGCATATGTAATTCATTTATAATTATATAGATGTATATATAATTCATATACAATTATATATGAATCATATAGAATTCTATATAATTTTTTTTACTCCAGTGGGTATTTTGTGATCCGAACAAAAACAGTTTCACTGTAAAAAAGTCCACGTTCATAAGACTATTAGGAAAAAAAATTTTTTTTTTCTCTACAAAAAGATACAAAATAAAAAAATTAAAAAATCCGAGTAACCGATATGATTGTTTATGATTTTCGGAAATTAAAAAAAATTTTATTGTAAATTTAAAAATTAAAAAAAAAATTTTAGAACGTATTTAGTGTACGCGGTTGCAAAATATTTTACTTTTAATGAAATTCGTAAAATCTATTTACTAGGACTTTAAAAAAATTGAAATACACAATGACGCACACCAAGTACGTTCTAAAATTTTTTTTTTAATTTTTAAATTTACAATAAAATTTTTTAATTTCCGAAAATCATAAACAATCATATCGGCTACTCGGATTTTTATTTTTATTTTGTATCTTTTGTAAAGAAAAAAAATTTTTTTCCTAATAGTCTTATGAACGTGGACTTGGCGCGACTTTTTTTACAGTGAAACTGTTTTTGTTCGGATTTTAGTATTTTTTGTAATTATAATGAAAATTTACAATTGATAACAACTTAAATCTCGTGTTGACTGCATTTTTTACTGCAAACTATCCCCTTGAAGCTACAGTTTATGTAGATGTAATTCCAGTGCACCCTGGCGGCCATAGATGCAAGCTATGAATCACTTTTTACTGTAGTTGCGTGTCTATAGGAAGGATTACTACACATTTTTATTTTATCTAGTCTGTGGCGCTGATATTCCCCATCGAAAAAAAGTCAGGATCGAAATTTCTGGGCTTACTACAGTTTGTGCTGATAAAATTTAATAATTTTAAGCGAATTAAGTGTTATAATTGATTATAATTAATTAATATCAGTAAAATAAAGTATAAATTACTATTATAACATATCATTTTGGAAAAAGGAGAACCATATAATTAAATAAAATTTTGCAACCTCGAAATACCGTTCTGCTTACAGTAAACACAGTCGGTAGTCTGGCGCTCCGTTTACAACGGATTTGAACGGAACTTGGCGCCAGATTCTACCGAATCTGTGGATTACCATAAAACATTCTCTTTTTCTATCTAAGAGTCTGTTACCCCAATGATAGCAATCTTTTAATATATAGTATTTTTCGGATAAAATAATAGGAACTTAAAAAAAATTTAATTTCACAAAAATTGTTAGTTTTGTCAAGTTCAAAAATTGTTAGGGAGGCCCTCCAGCAATATATAGTTCCATATACTAAACAAATAATTCCATCAAAATTTAAGCTTTCAATTCTGATTTTACCTCGATTATTTTTTTTAATTTCAAAGAAATTCTAAATTCTAAAGCAACGAAGTACCTTAACAATATATCGTAGAATCATTTTCGCGATTTCATGTATACATAGATAATTTTATAAATCTACATATAGATACCATTATTATATATAAATATTGACAGTTAATAATTAATAAATTAGATAAAAAATTTTGTTCACTACGAATCGATCATGTATACGATTCGCATTACTTGTAGTTATAATAAACTTTGTTCTCCAAGTAAGTCTCTTAGGTAAACGGGTAGTGAATTAGTCTTTCAAGCGGTAGGACCACGGTTCGATTCCCACTCGCGCCGATTTTTTTTTCCTATGGAAATAATTATATATAATTATACCTAATTATACATAATTATATGGGGCCATTTTTCATTTATAATTATGTAATATAATGATATATAATTTTTTTTACCGGGGCGGGTACATAGTCTGATATACTTATATCAAGGCATATATAGTCTGATATGGCCAATTTCCATATCAGGCCTGATATGGACGGTTTATATCAGGCCTGATATAGTCTGATCAGAAAATTTTTCACGGGTAATTATTTAAAATAATTAAATAAGACTTTATCTACAAGATTGAGCTGGCTACAGCTAATTAAAATGCGTTTAATTCACTCTATAATTCCAGCGGTAAATGTATCACTTACATATTGATTTTTTCTATCGCCGAAACCCGAGTTTCTTTAGAATCACGCCAAAATTTACCTTATCGACTAGTAAATGTTATTACTTATGATAACAATAATTTTCTTCATTTTACCTTTTCAATATTTATGTAACAAATTACGATATGATTGTTAACTTCTTAATCAAGAAGAAATTTTTCTGTAAATAGAGAATGCTGACATTCAACTTTTACAAATTCTGAATCCTTACATCTACAAACTACAAGTAAATAAATTAAAGAGAATTTAAACGATAAAAATCGATAATATCGTGGACTGTCAGTTGTTTTTCTTTCATGCATATGAAACGTTAAAGAATCAGAGTCGAAATTTTATTGGTAGAATAAAAATCAATTCTAAGATTAGTTTTGTTAACAAAGACAGTAATTTCCCAATTTCTTGCTCGGAAAGTTTTTGAACTAGTGATAAAATTTACGATACTTGTTTCGGAATTAACTTCCCCATTACCGTAACAGTTATCTTAGACTTACAGCACTTAAATAAACACAAGAACTAATTCACCGAGCCCGCTGTAAAACATCTTACAATCACATCTAGCTCACAATAAATTTAAACAAATATTGCAAACAATTAATTGCAATATTTTGTACTCTAATTTTTTCGAGTGTGTATCTTTAATTATTTCAGTTCTCCGAACTTTTAAATATCCAAACATGCTGTATATTTCATCACAATATTTCTTCACTCTTATTAACGCGACCATTAATTTTACTTTTTCACGAATAATGAAAAGTTTCTGCCCTCGGGGAGACGCCGATCGATTCTTGCCGCAAACAGTCACATTGATTTGAAATTGTCTCGTTTCGACTGGCTAAACATCCATTGCAATGAAGTTTCAATTCCCTTTTCGAGATGAAAAAATATTTAAATTTTGTTTCGAAGGGTTCTAAATTTTATTAGAATACGTTATAAAATTTTTCCAAGTCTTTTGATTATATAAATTAACTTTTAACCTATAAACATATTTACATGTAAAGTAAAAGCCCCAATAGATGCTAATGTACCAGTACATGATCACTCCATGTATTTGTATATCTATATTTGTATATCTATATTCACAAAAAGTAATGTTATTATACATGAAATATATATCGTATAATTAATAGAAAAACGCAATAGAAGTTCAAAAAAATATATACGTCGCGTATACTTGCTATACATAAAAAATATATGTGGGAAGATATATTATAATTATTTGGTAAGTATATTTGATAAATAAAAAAAATATACCGGAAATGTTTTCAATTTATAAATATAAATAGTCAGATATATAAAAAATATACTTAAAATGTAGTGTGTACATTTCACGTATAATAACATTACTTTGAGCGTATATTTTAAATTTATGAAAATCGGCGAAAAGTTATGTAAATGAAATATATTTCAATTGTATATTTTTTTATAAATAATATATATTTTCATGTTTTTCTCTTATATTTTCTTCTTATTTCATGTATACACCATTTATATCTGAAAATATATTTTCAATATATTTGACATCCCATACAAAAAATGAAGATCGGCCCGATACTGGGCCAAGACTGGTAACCGATCTTTAAGTATCGGCCGAGTATCGTGAAATATCGTTGGGCCAAGACTGGGCGAACATCGGATGGTAACACCCAGCCGATATAGGCGACTGAGCATCGGCCGAACATAGTAACCAAGCATTGGCCGAGCATCGGCCAAGCATAGGCAAAAAAATCAAATTTTAGGTAAAATAATTAAAAAAATTTTTTTTTCGTTGTTTATTTTTGAATTATTATTATTCTGAGGTGATGGACTACTGGTTGATAGAAATTAATTCTGAAAAAATCCGGATGTAAAGGGATTTGAACCTGGTCCGTCTGCGTGGAAGTCTCGAGCGGTGTCACAGGCGCTACTAACTGATCTGAGTGTAGTGTTCATAGTTTAATCATTTCAATGTTTAACAATCAATTTTTCTCAGTATAATTGAGTTAACTTGATTGTTGTTACGAATTTTTCTATTTATTTCATAACTGAACAATTTCTGAATTTTAATAATAAAAAATAACTTCTTAGTTTTTTAAAACTTCATTTTTTAAGCAAGAAGTTCAAAATTAATTAAAAATAAATGATTTATTAGTAAATAAATATATATATATATATATTTATATTTGTATATTTTTATTTATATTCATAAATCTATTTGTAAGTAAATAAATCATTTATTAAAAATCATTAGATTTGCTAAAATTTTTTTATTTAATACTAAAAGAAATAGGTTTAACTGGTTGGGTAATGTAAAAATTTATCGAAAAAGTCCTCCAAAAAAATTAGGAAAACGGTTGACCCTGAAGGCCATCCCTGCAACTTCCCGCTAATTCCATACTTAGGCGCTTAAAATTGCACCAATGACGTTTTTGAGCTCTTCGAGCTCAAAAATACAATTTATGGGTTATTTTGAGCTCTCCGAGCTCAAAGAGATTGCTTTCCTATCCTTTAAAGCTCTTCGAGCTCAAAAGTCTGATAGAGATTTGATAAGACACTATTTTTTGAATTTTTAAACCACAATAACTTTTGAATGAATAAACCGATTTTTACGCAGTTAGAAGCATTCGACGCAGTTTTTTAAGCCTCACAAAGAATTCTAAATTTTGAATTGATCGCGCTAGGAATTTTGGAGTTATTCCGAAAAAACACTTTTTTCGGTTTTCTTTCGTTCACGATATCTCTCGAATGAATCAACCGATTTTGACCGGACTGGTGGCGATCGACGTGTTTTTTGAGGTTAAGAGCTGATTAGTTTTTGGAATTGAAACTTTAAGCCGTTTAAAAGTTATTCCAAAAAAACTACATTTGAAAAAAATTTTTTTTTCAGTTTTTTGAAGATTTCTCAAAATCTATTGATCTGAATCTGTCCAAATAGTTTTCAAAATCTAAGTTTGGTCAAGCTCTTTCGAATGGCACCAACCGCGATGAAATCGGTCAAGCCGTTCAAAAGTTATAAGCGGTTCACATACTTTCACACACACACACACACACACACACACACACACACACACACACACACACACACACACACACACACACATACAGACACCGTGACAACCTCGCGGGAATAGTCAGGGAAGCTTCCTATGACCTTCAAACGTCGAGATCTGATGAAAACTCGATTTTTGCAAAACGGGGTGAAAACAATAACTTCCCGATTTTTGAAAATCTTCGATTTTCTTAGCGGGAAGTTAAAAATGTTCATTACTTATTAAATCTGTTTTAGTAAAAACAAATGTTGATCTAATCTTAATAGAGCTTGTTGAATAATAAAAATGTTTATTAATAACTAAAAAATGATCAATATAATATTTATAAAAAAAAAACATTTTTAATAATTTAAATTGGTGTTTTCTCTTAAAAAAATCTCGTAAGATATTTTTTAAAAATTGATTTACTAATTTTTAGTACATATTAGTTTATAATTTGGTCAAACGTTAAATTAAAAAGATAATACAACATAGTAATGACTAACACCTATTAATTATTTTCAAGTGTAATAAAAAATTAGCCAGAGCATCGGCCAAGCAATGGCTGATAATCAAATCACATACCATTATATTATAATAAATATCGTGCGGTAGCCGATGGCTTACCTAGACTAGGCCAGTACAAATCACCAATGCTTGGCCAAACATTAAAGCCAATGGTTTACCGAGGCTAGGCCGATACAAAACGCCGATACTTGGCCGAGCATTAGTAGCCGTGCCTTGGCCAATGAACGGAAATTGTTGAGCATCGGCAACTTCGTATGGGATATACATTTTTTCCATGGGGGATACTAGCGCATATATCCTAGGATATATTTTTTTCGGCAAGTTTTCATATATCCCAGCATATATTCTAGAATATATGGTTTTTCCGTAGGGGAGCACTAAATTTAATTTAAAAAACTCATTTTATCATTTAAATAAGTCGTCAAAATTTTCTTTATTCTCTTAGTTATGTAGATTAAATTAAGAATTAAAATCTTAAACCTTAATACTTCGGAAAAAAAAACGGATTAATCTGAACAATTCCAAATGCGCATACTTACCTCGTACTAAGGGTAAGTGTGCGTACTTATGTAGGGTAAATTTACGCAACTACGGGAAGTTTGTTGATTTTTAATGCCCTATTATTAAAATATAATATAACTTCACATAATATGGTTAATAAAAAGCTCAAGTACATTATTGAGAGAAAAAAATTAATTTTCTTTAGTTACTATCCTCAGTACACCGTGACAACAAATTATACTTATCGGCACCAGATTCTTAATATCATATTTTTTGAGTAAACGACTGATACCATATGGTTTTTTTCTGCATAAGGTAAATATCCACCCACAAACCTTTAATTTGCTTACACATATCATAAAATTTCCCCTCCCCATTCATAAATAAAGGGGTCGTGCACACTTTCCCGCTGCGCACAGTAACCCCACGTGACTCTATTAAAATTCTAAAATTATGAGATTATTTTACCTTTATAAACATTTCTAGAAAACGATCCCAGGATTTTTCCACTAAAATTCTTGAATTTATTACATTATTAAAGTATAAAATAAATTTTCATTCCAATAAATTCACTTATCTGATAGTTAATAATCTTGAGGTGGTATCAAGTGAAATTAAATTTGAATAAAAGCGATAAATCTTAGATACTTAGAAAATTTGATGCGTCGACAATATCAAAGATTACGTTATCCGAGAAGAATTTATGAGGTTCAATTTAAGTAGACTTTGAACAAGTGAATTACTACTGAGCGTACATCGAGACCAGAGAATGCTAATTCTGACAATCTATCATGGGAGTTATTATCCATGTACACGAGAAACACAGGAACCAGACCTACGTTTAAAGAAAAAGGGTGCTTTATAAAACGAGACTCGGTGAAGTGGAAGCGTATTGATTCTGTGAATAAGATTCCGCGTAATTTCATTTTGTGTGGTTATGAAGTATATCTACGTGATGCTGTAGAGAAATTAGTCCTGATAGAAGCTAATTTCATTTAGAAGTACTTTTTAATTGAAATAAATTATTATGAAGATCTTCAAAATTTTTTTCTTGATTTTGGGGGTCTTAAATTGCAATTTTAGTATTTATAGTGAGCAACTCAGGTAGTTTTAGTAAATGAAAATTCATCAATGTCATTCGAAAAAAATTTTACAACAAAAAAACGCTAGCGTTCATTTAAAAAACTCATTAAGTTTTTCTTCACGCTCGACGCCGCTCAATATTTTTCATTATTCAATTGGATCAAATAAATGGATTTGAATTTCAATTAATGATGAAATTTTGTTTGACAGCACTGAGCAATAGTAATTAAGAGAAAATTCTTTATGAAATGTCATGCCTCGTAAAAAAGGATGGTGTGAAAAAATATTAATTAAAATATTAAACATTACCTCGAAAAAGAAATTTTTTACATATAATGGCTCAATTATGCACATAATAAGTTCGCAAACTATTCATAATTAAAATAAAAGCTGCTCATTTTGAGTTTGAATTAGAAATATCTTTTATGTGAATACGAAACACTGAATAATATGTAATTATACGTGCACTAATACACGTCTATATACTATACTACATCACGCCCTAGACCAGGTTGAATACCATTAGATTTTGTCTCATTTGCATTTATTTACGCATCAAATTATTTTACAACCTTGTTATATATATTTCGCAATTAGTGGAACGAAAAAACGAAATCTACATCATCGTCGTTGTTAACAAGTACAAAAATTTATTTTTTCGAGATACTCATAGATGGCGTTACACAAATTTAGTAGAAAATTCAGAAAAAAAAACAATCTAGATTCAAGACCAACATTTTTTACTTAAAATCTGTTATAGGAAGACGACAAAAATCTTGGTAGAATAATATTTTTTTCTTGATTTTAAACTTTTGATTTCAAAATTTCCAATAGGAATAATTAAATAATTAAATAAAGTAAAATTATTTTTCGATCAATGTTTTTTTTTCTCAACGCAAGAGATATTTTAATTTCAAAATAAATAAGGTAAAAGCACCAATTGTTAACACTATAATTTCATTATTGCTGTGTTGAAAATAAACTTTCTTCCTAATTATTTTTTTGAGCGAAAAAAAATTTTTTTTTGACATAAGAAATTTCACTTAGTCAAACAAAATTAATTCTGTTGCTTTAAGAAATACGTATCTTGATCCAAGAAAATTTATTTAAGTCAAGAAAATCTTGTTGTTTTGAGAAAATTCAGCCTTTTGCTCCAAAAAATTTAGTTTTTGATAGAAGTAAATTTTCTTGTCTTGAGAAAATTTCTCTCTTGCTCCAAAAAATTAAATATAAAGATAGAAGTAAATTTTCATTAATATTTTTATTGATTAACATGTCAAATGGGAAGATCAAATAATATTGAATCATTTTTTTTCATTTAATATGTATAATTGCACGCTAAAATAATATAAAATGGGTATCAAATATTCAAGAGAAAAATTTTCTCAAGGTGAGAAAATTTTTTTCTCAGCTGAAGTAGATGGCGCTGCTTTCCTAATGTATCTAAAAAACTTGATCAAATATAAAAATTTATTGTATCAAGTATTTATAATAATTTGAATTAAGAAAAATTTACTTCCACCAAGAATAGAATTTCAAGTAAAATTTTTACTTCGGCCAACACAACTTTGGTCTTCCTTCAGGCACCTGAAAATTTTCTTGAGCCAAGAATTTTATTCTCCAGTCTTAAAAATTTTTCTTTCTGTGCATAGGCCTTGTAAAAACGTGACTTAGGCCAGTGAGTAGCGTAGAAGACTGTCAATTATGAGGTACCAGCTTCAAGTTCATCATACGTGAGCAGTTTTTTCATTAAATAAAATTACAAAATCCGTTTTTCAGTATTAATTTCTATTAATAATTAATAAATAGCAATCACTTCATAATCATGTTTGATTTTTTAAATAAATTTTTTTCGCCTGATTAATATGGGAATCTATATAGAATCCTACCTTGAATTCCTATATAGGAAATCATGTGGGAATCTATCCGAAAACGCCATGTGGAAATCCATTGGGGAATATAGGCTAATTTCCCATATGGATTTTTTTTTAAAGGGTATTTAATATTTTCTAGTAAAAAAAATTTTTTTCCAATTTTTGAATTATGAAAATTTTTTAAAAATCTATACAGTTACTTTTAACGTTCTAGGTAATTAATTATCCCAGAAAATAAAATTAATTGGAGCCCTGTAAATCATTGGTGCTTTTACCCTACCATTTCTTAATTTAAAAAAACCTTTTAGTTTTGAACAAAAAAATTTCGATCTTGAAAATTAATTGCTTTTCAATGAAAAAGATATTTGTTTAATTAAAATTTTTTTATAGTATTAACTTAAAAAAAAATTTATTGAACTAAAAATAATAAGTTTATTAATTCAAGAAAAAAATTGTGAAGGCGATTATAGTCTTGGTTAAAGTATTTTTTTTGTGCCTTAAATCAATCAAATTTAATGAATCGTTTACAGTTGACAAATCTATTATTATAAACTTATCAATAAAACAATTCAACCCTAGTGCGAATGGTAACTAGTCAATTGATATCATCTTTCATTGATATTGTGTTTATGTACAGATGTACGAGCAATATGGTGCTGTATAGATTTACCATAACTGCGTCTATAAATCAGCTAAGTCATTACTTTTCTGGCGATATAAATCTGGTATATTACTTGTATTCGCAAATTAAAATTATCAGAAGTTATCAGATCGCTTCTGTGCCATCAATTGTGTTGATAGAGTATTGCAATTTGTATTTTGCACAACTGTAGCGGAAAATTGATATTGGTGTAATTGAGGAACTTTTTATTCTTCTACTGTCAAATTATAAATTTTAAAGTCCACCGCTTTTCAGACTTTTAGATAAAAATTTGTCACTTTGTTTATCAGTAAACCGTTCATTATATCCCAACAGATATTGAGTTTAATGAAGGATGATTGTGGATAACTTTTGGTATTCCCCATGAGTTCATCAATCAATGACACCGATAAATACTAAACTTTATAATCTATCCCATCGGGAATCTCGATAATTGTTCGCGAGCGAAAAAAAGTTTTGTTGGGATAACATAAGATATGTTGTGGTAACATATGAATATGTTAGCACAGAGATAAAAAATGATATGCTATGATAACAAAGTCTAGGCTATAATAAGTAATTTATATGTGTAACAGGGCTATTTACTCTGTGACGGTAAAACCGCACACGCGTCCCGAGTCGAAATTCGAGTTCCGTTTTAACCGTAACTAGAATTTGAATTTGCGCGCGCAAGCGCGCGCCTGACTGTAGCATTTACATATATTTTCATGCTTATGATATATTCGACCAATCACGTTACGAATAGTTTGATGCCACTGTTGTATAGCCCCAAATTGGCTATAGTAAATTTATTTTGTTCTTTTAATTCGCCCGTTGGAACGCGGTAGGGCGTTCAACTCGCTGTAAATTGATAAAAGCGGGAGAATAGGTTTAAATTTGAATAGGTTAAATCGAACAATATACGTTTAATAAATTTAAAACAATCTGGTTATTTTAGTTTAATTTAGATTTGCTTTGCGCGCGAATCTATTATTTATTATTCAATAGGTTACAAAATAAAAGTACCGACAATAATTTTGGTAGAAGTAAATATTCGCGTGGCGTGCTAAGGTATTGCTTTTTTAAATAATTGTCCTCCTGTTCCTTGGTTTTGGACTCCCTTGGTTGAGATCTTCGTGCTTTTGGAGTGGGAGAGTCCTAAAAGGTAGTGAGGGTAGTTGCGCGCGCCTCTACAACTCTCATCTTCAGCTAGCATCCCTTCTCAAGTTGGTAAAAATGGGACCATGCAGTAATGACGTCACGATGACCCTTGACGTTCTCAGGTAATTTGCACCCTGCCCGGATGTCTGGATTTTATGACCTAGTGTTGGTTACTCGAGTAATCCCTTTTTTAGTGAACGTTTTGGAAAATAAGCTTCTCAAAAGATTATGACAATAAAAATTAATAAAATAAGGATTCTCTGGGTTTTCTCAGAGTCGTAAAGAATATTCCAAAACGTTCAGTATTTTATTCTAAGTGACCATTACCTTTAACGTAACTTATTTTAACATAGTAATTTTTTTTCCGGCATGTCTAGACTAAAAGGACTGTACTAAAAGTTTCGTGAACCTTGCCTTGGGAATTTTCGGTAATTATAATTCGTCTATACCCTAAAATTTATGATAGAAAAATTTCCATACTTAACAATAGAACTTAAAATAGAAAAGGTTTACAATATTTTAGAGATTCTTATTTTTCTTACTGATTCTATTACAAATAAAAATACATATATTTTAAATCTTACTGGGTTTTTCCCGCTATTATTTATTGCAGCTATCTGCTCATATGTAATTCTATATTAATATACAGAGAGCGTTGTGATCAATCCTTTCGGATTCACAACACCACATACATTTCATCTCAATTTTATATTAGGATTTTTTCCCATCTCAATTTTACGGTCAAAACAGACTTGGCGCTGTATTGATAGCTCATTTAAACTGAGCCTGGTTTTACCGTAACTAGTGGAGTTTTGTCCCATTGTACCACGATTACGGTCAAACCAGGCTTGAAATAATAATAATAATAAATAATAAATTAAATTTTAAAATACTTAGGGGTACGGGTTCAAATCCAACTGAAATCCCATTTATTTATTTTTTTTTTTGGTTTAATCACTGCAGTAATAATAATTATTATTATGAATAATAATTATTATTGTTATAAAAAATAAGTAGTAGTAATTAATAATAATTGTCATTAACATAAAAATTTGTAACTAACAATTATTACAATTACTACTATCAAAATCGTTTATGAGCATAAAAAAATATATAAGTTAATTTTGTAATAAAAAAAAACAAAAATGAATGATTTCCTAAATTTGGGAGAGTTTTTTTTTATGAACAGGGGTTATTTATTGTCCAGTTTGTACAGATTAAGGAGTAAGGAGATAGGAGGAAAGTATTACTTATGATAATTTAACCTAATACGCCTCGTTAATAAAGAAATAAATAAAAATCGCTTTGCCCTAACCGAGAACCGAACTCGGAACCTATCGCTCGCCAGACTTAAGCGCTACCCGCATCGCTACACGGCCGATTGGTAAAAAGCGAATCTCAGTAGTCTCATGAACTTTTTAAATGATGCGTCTTGAAATGACTAAGTTCTGAGTGGAATCTGAAAAAGAACTTTACGGGGAAATTAATTAAAGGAAATTATTATTTCTATTTTTTATTATTATTATTTATAGACATTCAAAATTGAAATTTAGTTTCCCATTCTCAATTATTTATCTTATACTTCTAATTTCAATTGTAAGATTCGGTAATTGCTTATTTTCACGGGGTGTGAAATCAACATGATTAGATTATTTTCTATTTAATAGATATTTTTTTTTTTTTTTTTAGAGTAAATCTAAAATAGAAAAATTTTTTTCAAAAATGTTTTCAAAAACAAATTATGAAAAATTTCAAATTTTGGGTTAAAAAAAAGTTTTAGCAAAATATCGAAAAATCGATAATTAAAAAAAATTTTTTTTTCTACTTGTAAAATATTTTTTTTTATCAGAGTAAATCTAAAATAGAAAAATTTTTTTTAATTTTTTGAAAAATTTGAATTTTAGAATTAAAAAAAATATGAAAAACGTCAATTGTTGGATTAAAAAAAAACTATGAAAAAATATCAAAAAATTAATTACTTTTAAAAAACGTGAAATTAAACAATTACCTGCGATTCTTATATATTTTAAAATATTTTGCAGTGAAAATATGTGAACTAAGCTGAATTTAGAAAAGAATGATATTTTTTTTTCCAAAATTCAAATTTTTGAAAAAAAACCCTTCTCTGAGATTATTATTATTATTATTATTATTATTTCATTTTTAATTTTTAAATGTCAACTTTTCATGCTTTTTATTAATTTGAATTTTCGCGCCTAAGAACTACAAGATGACAAGAGAAATAATAATAATCAACAAGATGACAAATATAGTAATAATATTTATAATGATAATATTATACTCCTAGAAATTTTTACGGTCAAAACAGACGTGCGTACGCCTGTTTTAACCGTATTTATTCTCCGATACCGTCTTGTACGGTCAAAACAGACTCGATTTTCAGCGGCATATTAGACTTTAAAGAGTTGGCACATTTTACGGTCAAAACGGGACTCGAATTTTGACTCGGGGTGATAATTAGTCGACGCAGCACTGGCGCGTCTCGGTCTTCGGGACCCGACTAGCATTAAGTGGGGGAAACTTTGGGTTTCTTGGTCAGTTGAGTAGCGGCGACAAGACAGAAGTAGTGAATTGTACAAACAAGTAACATCCAAAAATCCAACAAGGAAGCCCGGGAGTTCTTCAAGCACAAAAACTACACAGGTATTGAGACTTTGATTTCTTTGATGAGATACCCGGCTCATCAATTTTACTACTTCTCATTATAAATCAAATTTTTGATAATTCAATTGTTTATAATATTTTGCCTAATAATAATTAAATAATTAATTAATTGTAATTAATTCTTATTCGTTAGCATTGTGAGCATTCTTCTTGGGGATCTTATACCCGAAGAATGTTCTAGACCTCTTGGGTTTGGAAGTCGTGAGTAATTAATTTATTAATTTGGCCTGTTCATAATTATTAACATCTTAAGATTGGTTTAAATAAATTTACTTCATTAATAAAACATTAATTTAATTTCTGAATATCGAGAATTATTCCAATCGGCGGCTCACGACCGGTCAAGCGTCGGTCGCATACCCGACGTCATATTTGCTACGCAGTTACGAACAACGGCGTCCATTTTGAGCACACAAATTCCTTGTGAATTTTATTACGCAGAAAATATAAAAGTAACAATTGGACTATCATTAAAATTTTTAACAATTGAATTATCATTTATTAATATAATTTGTTATTGGAAATTATTTAATTATTTAAAAATATTTTATTCATTGAGAATCGGTTACTGAGTTTCGACGCCATTGAGATCGAATTACCCGTGGATAATTGTTCGTGAATTTATTTTACATTGAGAAAAATTGTTTTATTAATTATTTATAAATCGAAAAATTCCACGCGGTCATTTTATATATTGAACTATTGAGAATTAAAATTATTATTTTTTTGGAATTATTTATAAAAATATTTAACGGCGTGGATTAAGTCCCAGAAAATTAGTTAGAATTTTATAAAGAAATATTCTTAAGAATTTATTCAAAATTTAAGAAATAAATTTATGCGTCGATATTGTTCCTAAAAATTTATTTAATGTTGAGTATTAAACTCGTGGATAATTTAGAATAAATTCAAGCATCGGTTTTTAGTGTAGATTTTTTGAGAGTTAAATTATTAATAGTGGAAATTGTTTATGATTTTAATTGCGAGCTAATGACTGGAAAAATTGTAGTAAAGTTAACGTTGTAAGTTTTGGAATTCAATTTTATAAATTTGGAAGTAAAAAGTAAAGTAGAGTCAGTGTGTGTGAAGACGCGTGGGTTATGTGTGTGGAGAAGTGTGGGTTATGTGTGTGTGAGTGTTAACAGCGTTCCTTCGCATACGATTAGTCTCTTTGCGGAGTGCTTCGCTGTTATCTAAGAAGTTCTGGTCAGCCGTTAGTTAGGCTGTAGTCTTAAGTTGTTAATTGTAGTGTGAGTGCGTGAGTGATCACCATTTGTTATTTTATATGGTTAATAAATATCGATATATTGTTAAATAAAAATTTATTTCTTTCTGATCACCTTCCTCCACTCTCTCTCCCTGTAGATTATAAGCTCAGCTCTGGTTTCCGGTTCCAGGAACCGAGATACAAAATCCTGGTGGCGCCCTTGTTAATTTAGAATCATTTTTGCTAGGTATTGTTTTATTTTATTAAATTAAAAAATTAAAAGCATCAACCCATGATCGTTAAGCCATGCGTTGATGGAGGCCGCAACAAGCCTCACCAATCCCTGCGCTTCGCCTTCGTTCCGCGCAAGTATTAGTGCTGCCACGTCGTCAGCAAAACCCTCCAGCTTTACCTCCTGCGGTAGATCTAGGCGCAGAAGTGCATCATAAAGGATAACCCAGAGTTCTGGTCCGAGGACTGAACCCTGAGCTGCTGCTCCACTCAGCTCCTTCATGACCTGTCCTGCAGTAGTCTCATACATCAAGTAACGATCACTTAAGTAATCATTTATGATGCGAATGAGATACTCCGATAGACCTAATTTCCGAAGCGCCCTCATTATATCCGGCCATCTTGCCGAATTAAATGCATTTTTGACGTCAAACGTTATCATAATGCATACTAGACGGCAACGACGATGACCCGTCCAGGCCTGTTGAGCAAATGAAAGCGCTTCCGAAATGGCACCAATTGTACTGCGACCCAGCCGAAAGCCATGTTGGTTTTCAGCCAGGCCACCAGCATCGGTCACTTCTTTCCGCAGTCGATTCCTAATAAGGGCTTCGAAAATCTTCCCTGCGACGTCTAACATGCACAGTGGTCTGTAGGACGAAGGTGTATAGAGCGAACCCTTACCTTTATCTAACAGAACCAACCGTTGCAGTTTCAACGGCAAAGAGAAGAGGTGAGGTTACTTGTCTCTTTTCGTCAATTCTTCTACAAGATCGTGGGCCGTTTTACCCAGCGGTTTAATCCGGGGTTCCGTACGGTTCCGGTACTGCGTCACCTTGAAAAGACGCAGTGCGGTATCGTAAGCCGTGAAAGTGGCCCTCCTGGTGTTTTGTCTGCGCCGGATACTGTCGAGCGGCGTCAGCGCCGCGAGCACCCGTTCCAGTGTGGTCTGGGGGTGTTTTGGAGGTGCAAACAGGTCGCCGGGGAGTACCTTGAACTGCTTCGGGTACTCCGCCAGTAACGGTGCGTCGTCGTAGGTCAGCCAGGCTGCAGTACTTCCAGTGTTCTTGGCGACCTGTGGCGGTTTCGGCGGTGGTTCAGCTGGAACGACGCTCCTCTGGGAACTGCAATTTTGTGGCCCCGGGATGGAGACGTTCTCGCTGGTCACTGGTCGCTTGTCCAGTCCCACCAAGCGTGGTGGGGCTGGTCTGATGACGATTCGTCTGCGTCGTGCTAAGTACGACGGCTTCAGGAGCGCTGGGGGTTTCCCAATCCTCGTGGTTGTCGTCGGTCGAGTAGTGGGCCGTACGAACCCTGGATTGGCCGGGTCATACGGTTCGTGCGCCCCGAGCATCAGTATGCTTGCGTCGAGGGCTCGTTCCTCGACAATTTGGATAGCCGATTTCCTAGCCTGTGTTTTGATGCTCGGACATCGGTTGTCAGGTAGTGGTGTGATCTCGAGGCGGGACGGTCGGTTCAGCATTTCCTCCATAAGCCAGATCTCCTCCTCCATGGTGAGCTCATTGGCCATCTGTAACAAAACAACAACAAAAAAAATGCCGCTGTCAGCGCTCACACTCGTACAAACAAAAACTTAACCTAATATCGTCATGCCCGTCTCATTCAGATGATAGAAAGGGTGTGAACTCGGTTACTTCCGGGGAGTGTCCCCGTTTCTACTTCAATAGGGTCAGTAAAAGATACCTTTGCCTTACTGGACATGGCGCGCGTGATTCGGCGGTTTTCGTCATATTTGGGGTCTTCGTAGGGTTCGTGTTTCGCGTTGTCGCCATTTCCTGGCTCGGATTCGGGCTCTCCCGACGTCAGACTGCCCTCATGAAAGGGTTTCAGGTCTTTCAGGTGCGCGATACAAGTTTTCTCCTCTTTGGAGACTTCATAAACCGCAGGCTCGATGATTTTAGTAATTGTATACCCTGTGCTAAACTTTTCCGCTAATTTCGCTGCGAAATTGTCAGCCGCGGACGATAGGTGGTGTTCTCGCTTACAGATCCCCGATGGCCGGTTGCCAAGAACCTCGCTTTTTATCGTAGTGTTTGGCCTGCTGGCCATATGCTTTGGCTAGGTTTACGTTTACGAGTTCGATAGTTTCGTTCAAGGTTTGTACTACGCGCGGCACATCGTAGTGTTCGCGGTTTGCCGGTTCTCGTTGTGATTTCACCGATACAGGGGGTTGAATTTCGCGACCGTAGTTCAAATATGCTGGAGAGAACTCGGTTGAGTCATGTTTCGCGGTATTGTAATATATTTATTACAAACATTAATTCGGGTATGAGTTTGTCCCAGTGTCTCTGGTTGGCACCCACGAATTGAGCAATCATTGTCCCGATGACGCGATTTGTTCGTTCGACCGGGTTACATTGCGGAGAGTATGGGGGGGGGGGGTTCGTACGTGTTTAATATGGAAATCTTTCAGTAGCGACGTGAATTCTTTACTAATGAATGGGTTTCATTGTCAGTGATGACTGTCTCTACCCTTCCAAATTGTAACACTACATGTTCCTTAAAGACCCGAGCGATCACCGACGCCTTTTGTTGCCGGATTGGGTGAACTTCAGTCCATTTGGTGAATTTGTCTTGGAAGACAACGAGGTAAGACATTCCATTCGACGATCGCGGCTTTGGTCCAATTATATCGGCTGAGACGACAGCCCATGGACGAGTGGCTGGAATTGTGCCCATCGGCGCGGATGGTGGTTGTTGTGAGGGCTTGTATGCTTGACACTTGATGCATCGTCGTACATATCCAGTTATTTCTGCTCTCATTCGCGGCCAGTAGTAGCTTCGGGATATTCTAGCAATCGTTTTTGCAATGCCGCCGTGCCCTGCCGAAGGAGAGTCATGATTCTCTCTCAAGATTTAAACTGAAAAAAAAATTTTTTCAAAAGTTGTTTTTTTTAAATAACTTTCAAACGGCTATCGATCAACTCTAAAAACTAATCAGCTCTTGACCTTGACAAACTACGTCGATTGCCGCTAATCCGGTCAAAATCGGTTGATTCGTTCGAGAGATATCGTACAGGAAAAAAACCCAAAAAAAATTTTTTTCGGAATTACTCCGAAATTCCTTGTTTGATCAATTCAAACTTAAAGATTCTTTATGAGGCTCAAAAAACTGTGTTGAATGCTGCCAACCGCAAGAAAATCGGTTCATTCATTCAAAAGTTATTGCGGTTTACAAATTCCAAAAATAGTGTTTTATCAAACTTCTATCCGACTTTTGAGCTCGAAGAGCTCAAAACAATACATAAACTGTATTTTTGAGCTCGAAGAGCTCAAAAACGGCATAAGTGCAATTTTAAGCATCCAGGTATGGAATTAGCGGGAAGTTGCAGAGATGGCTTTCAGAGTCAACCGTTTTCCTAATTTTTTATTACAGAATATTTTCAGTTGCTTTAATAAAATTGATATTATGTGCGCGCGTAACTATATGCGCTGGTACTTATATAAAAATTTCTTATAAAACAATTTTGACCTGGAAAATGAATGTTAAATACACTAATGGTCCGTTAGGATAGTTTCGAACACTCAATTAATTTCGCGTACATTACCTTTTATGATAGCAGAATAAGCAATTTATGTTTACTTTGGAATAAATTAACTCTATCAAGTCTGAAGAGTCGAACTTAACATAAGTTCAATAGCACTTCATTGAACATGAATAATATGGATATTTATAAGATTGAAGTACTAGAAGTTCATGTTTTCTTAGAGTAATTAGAACGATAATTTCATTATAAACTCCGTACACCTTTGATGTATACCCTGTAGACAGTATGAGTTTAATTTCGAAGAGTGAAATAGTTAATCAATAACCATAATAATTTTGTTGAAACTAAATTCAATAATTCTGAAGTGATAAATCATTTGAATGGGTAATTCGAATTAAATCTATACAATTTCGTAATTTATTACACTAATACTTTTATCTTTTCCACAGAGAAATATATTGTGTGAAAAAGACAAACGCTTAGTTTGAAACTTCGAAATTAAGATCCGAGGGTTATCGAAATGTTTAAAACCACAACTTTTAATAAAACTTCTATCCAACGGATGAAGGGCGGTTAATTTGATAAAGATTCATTTGACAGAAGTAATTTCGCATTAAATTTATCGGCAAACTAAATTGCACGCCTACAACCTTGGATATCTACAACTATCTGATAACTATAAGATTTTATTTTTAGACTAGCTGACCCGGCAGACTTTGTTCTGTCCATATTCAAAGAATTTTTAATGACTTTTTTTCATTAACACAATAAATTAATTGCATTGTTAAAAACCTTACTCGACCTTATACCATCTAATAATCACAAAATTGAATATCGCGAAGAAATAAAAGTCAAGAAAATTGTAATTGTATTTTAATTTCGGTTGAAATGTGTTCTTACAAGGCGTTGTTGTTCAAGATTTTTTTTTCTCAATCAAAAACAAAAATTATGATTTTAGCAGCTTATCAGAATTTTTCTAACCTTTCTTCGTAATTGCAAAAATTTCTTCTTCTTAAAAACGTTTTTAGGACTAACAAAGAAAACAAATAAAGAATTACGCCACATCCATCCTTTTAATCATGAGTAATGGTCAAGGATTGATACAAAAGTCTCTCAGAAAACAAGTTTAAGTTTTGTCTCACATTGATTAATTTTTCAGGCAACTTTTACAATTTTTTCGTGCATAAAAACTTAATTTGATTGTAAGGACCTAAAAAAAATTAGGAAAACGGTTGACCCTAAAGGCCAGATTTGATAAGACACTATTTTTTGAATTTTTAAACCACAATAACTTTTGAATGAATAAACCGATTTTCACGCGGTTAGAAGCATTCGACGCAGTTTTTTAAGCCTCACAAGGAATCTTAAATTTTGAATTGATCGCGCTAGGAATTTTGGAGTTATTCCGAACAAACACTTTTTTCGGTTTTCTTTCGTTCACGATATCTCTCGAACGAATCAACCGATTTTGACCAGACTGATGGCGATCGACGTGGTTTTTTGAGGTTAAGAGCTGATTAGTTTTTGGAATTGAACTATCAAGCCGTTTAAAAGTTATTCCAAAAAAACCACATTTGAAAAAAATTTTTTTTTTCAGTTTTTTGAAGATTTCTCAAAATCTATTGATCTGAATCGGTCCAAATAGTTTTCAAAATCTGAGTTTGGTCAAGCCCTTTCGAATGGCACCAACCGCGATGAAATCGGTCAAGCCGTTCAAAAGTTATAAGCGGTTCACATACTTTCACACACACACACACACACACACACACACACACACACACACACACACACACACACACACACACACACACACACACACACACACACACACACACACACACACACACACACACACACACACACACACACACACACACACACACACATACATACAGACGCCGTGACAACCTCGCGGGGATAGTCAGGGAAGCTTTCTGTGACCTTCAAACGTCGAGATCTGATGAAAACTCGATTTTTGCAAAACGGGGTGAAAACAATAACTTCCCGATTTTTGAAAATCTTCGATTTTCTTAGCGGGAAGTTAAAAATTAGGAAAACGGTTGACCCTAAAGGCCATCCCTGCAACTTCCCGCTAATTCCGTTAATACCTGGCCGCTTTTTTGAGCTCTTCGAGCTCAAAAGTACAATCTGTGTATTGTTTTAAGCTCTCCGAGCTCAAAAAGATACCTTTTCTATGCTTTTGAGCTCTTTGAGCTCAAAAGTCTGATAGAAGTTTCATAGAACACTATTTTTTAAATGTTCATACCACAATAACTTTTGAATGAATGAACCGATTTTTACGCGGTTGGCGGCATTCTACGTAGTTTTTTAAGCCTTAGAAATAATTTCTAAGTTTCAATTGGTCAAACTAGAAATTTCGGAGTAACTCTGAAAAAACACTTTATTCTGTTTTCTTTCGTTCACGATATCTCTCGAACGAATCAACCGATTTTGATCGGATTGGCGGCGATCGACGTGGTTTTTTAAGGTTGAGAGCTGATTAGTTTTTGGAATCGATCGGTTGAGCCGTTTAAAAGTTATCCCAAAAAAACCACTTGAAAAAAAATTTTTTTTCCTATTTTTTTGTAGATTTCTCCAAATTTCTCAAAATCTATCGGTCCAAATCGGTTCAAATTAACAGGAAATCTAAGTTTGGTAAAGCCCTTTCGAATGGCACCAACCGCGATGAAATCGGTTCAACCGTTCAAAAGTTATAAGAGGTTTACATACTTACACACACACATACATACAGACATAGTGACACCCTCGCGGGAATAGTCAGGAAAGCTTCCTAGGACCTCAAAACGTCGAGATCTGATGAAAACTCGATTTTCGAAAAACGGGGTAAAACCAATAACTTCCCGATTTTTGAAAATTTTCAATTTTCTTAGCGGGAAGTTAAAAATATCCGAATGGGTTTAGCTTTCTTCAATAGACACACTTACCCACACCCTTTAATTTTTATTTATATAGATTTATTCACGACAATATACATTATGAAAATGTTATTGCAAAAAATAATTTCGCTTCAATGTGTTTCCATTCTCTCCGTAAAGAATTCGATATTTTTTAAATTGAAATTCATTGAAAAAATTTCAATTTAAAATTTCATTACTCATATTTTCATTCTCTTGACAATAAATTTATTTCTTACAAAAAAATATTAAATCCATTAATATTTCTAGAATAAACAATATTCAACGACTCTCAATTATAGCTATAATTTTAATGAGTATTAATTTCCCGTTAATTAATAAGAGTGTTTTTAGCTTAAGCCTCTTTCTATGAAAAGTAAATTTTCATAAAAGTGGTTGTTGATAAATAATAATAGAATATAATTAATAAAGGATATTCCTACTAAATTCAGTCTTTAGGGGCTGCGGTTGAAAAACGCTTATAGATAAAACTGTTGAATTTAAAAAGGGGTAGATATTGAACGAAAGACTTGCGCTACCCACATCGACTGCTACAGTTAAGATTTAATTACAAGTTACAATTTAATCAGGGTAAATCGATTAATTAACTAAATGGTTATTTGGGATGTATTTATTAGCAAAAACGAAAAGCTTGTTCCATTACGGGTGAGTTGCTCATGCACCGAATTTTCCCGGAGGTTATAATCCTATTGAGTTTGAGTATATAAGAGCTTAAAAAACAATTACATGAGTGCTAAAACTTCCATCCGAGTGCATATTATATTACTTTGTTCATTTTTTTCGACACCTTCATTATCCATTAGTTAATTTACTGTGTTTGTACACAATGGAGGAAAACTTTGAGGAAGATATTGTATTTCTACAATGTTAACATTGTTTGTGGAACAATTGACCCGTACATTCACGATACAATAGTAATTACCTTTTGCTTGGGGTAAATAGTGATAAAATAACAACAAGTTTTAACATTACATCTATTATGAAGGTCTAGATGCTAAAAGTTATGAATATAAAATTAGCATTTTTCCCAAAAAATGAACTTACCAACTCATCCTTGAGCTGAAGATGATAGTACTATATCGGATAGGGTAGCAGATGCTTACTTGTACTTATTGAGTACTAACTGGATCGACAACCTGGAAACCGGCCAAATATTCATGAATCATGATGCAAATACTCGACAAATGGTATTTATTATCGAGAATATTAGGTTTGGACATATCTCCGATTAAATTCATCCAGTTTGAAATGACAAAAATGTCGACGAAATATATCACTGAATATTTAGATTTGGGAATTATTCATGGATGTTATACATATTACGTAACTTCATGCTCTACCAACTAAACTGTTCAAAATTTGATATATAGAGGGAAAGCTGAACAAAAACTCAGTCATTATACGAATTTGGATAAAATTTATTTTCAACCCGAGTAAAAACAGAATTCCGCCGCACCACTGCCGCAACACCGCTGCACGGCTTTTTAAGCGCCGCACCACCGCTGCACTACAGCCGTGAAAATTTTGGTTATTTTACAAGTGCCGTATCACCGCCGCACCACCGCCGTGACAAGTAAAGAATTTATCTATTCGCCGCACTACCGCCGCACCAGCGCCGTGACAAGTAAATAAATTTCTATTCGCCGCACCACCGCTGCACCACCGCCGCACCACAGCTGTGACGCGCCCGGGTAAAAATAAAATTATTAATTTTTACGAAAAAATAATAAATTTCGTTCGACCGCCGCACCACCGCTGCACCACCGCCGCACCATACCACTGTTTGATGGTATATACATTGAAATAATATATTCGTTGATCATTCAAATAGCTTAACTAAATTTTTTAAGTTAAGTATGGCTTGCAGTGCAGTTGGCAATGTTCGAGACTTCCATGCAGACGATCCAGGTTCGAATCCCATCACAGTTCAATTTTTAAAATTCTTTCAGAGTATTTCAATAGGCGTACCGCTTCTGTGCAACCCGAGGACGAAATTAAAAATCTACATCAACAATACGACTAAAAAAATCAATAATTTCGCGGTGCTTTGGCCTGATTTAAAAAAAAATTTTTTTTTTAATATTAGGCATTCGATTAAAAGGAGGTTGATCAATAGGTCTTACATAAAGATTTCTAGTCGCATTATTTATTAATTAATTATTGCGTGATAAATTAATTATGATACCATTTTTTGTGAAATTGTAGGTATGATTTAGCATTGGTGCGGCGGTGGTGCAGCGGTAGTGCGGCGATGCTAGGGGGAGTAAATTTTTAACGTGCGGCGTAATAGTCCGCCAAACGGCGGTCATGCAGCGGTGGTGCGGCGGTCGAACGAAATTGATTATTTTTCCGTAAAAAATAATAATTTCATTTTTACTCGGGAACTTCTTTCCTTCAAAATTAATCATTATCGGGAAACAAGAACAGTTGAATTATTAAAAGCAGAAAGGAGAAACTCTTCTACTTTAAAACTGTAAAAATTACACTATTTGTCCGCGTGTAGAAAATATTAGTTTCAAATAATACATCGTCCTAATTTTTGAACTTCATCAGTTTCTACAATTGTGATTTAAAAGTTACAACCTAACACTGTAATTTTCGGTAAGAAATTTTCAAATTTAGGAATTACATTCCGCACTGAAATTTTCTTTGCAAATTTCTTAAACCTTGCCAGCTAAGTCGTTTTTTTCTCTTTTCCTAGCAACAGAAATTCTTATTTAAACTTAGAATTTTACAGTGTTTAAGGGAGTATTCTACTGTAGAGGCATGAATTTCGCCCGATTTTAGAAGCGCTGTACGAAGGAAACAAAAAATATTTTTATATCAATTTTTTTATCATTTGTTTATTGATGTTTTATTATTACATAAAAAAATTATTAAAAAAAAAAAATTAAAATTGACAAAGTTATGAGCAGTCAAAGTGGGGGGTCAAAAAAAAAGAGGGTGTCCTGGCGTGCATTATTCCAACCCTCCTGGTGATCTGAAACATAAAAAACAGACGGGTTCTTAATTATTATAGATGCCGCTATCGTATAACCTTTGGATAAGTTAAAAAAAATTTTCTTTTTTAAATGGCGGCAGTTTGAAAAAAAAAATTTTTTTTTTTTTCATATTTTTTTAACAATTTTTTAAAAATACTAAATGAGAAGTTATAGTTTTGTACAGGGTTCACGAGATGAAGCGACGTATAGAGAACATCCTCTTCAAATTTGAAGTAAATCAGTTCATTAGAACTCGAGATATCCTTACCGCCAGCTCGAAAAAAGTAGTTCCGAGAAAAACGCGTTCAAAGTTTTGAGACAAGTTTTCGACAATTTTACTTGTAGAATGGTCCAGAATACTTACATATTTTTAATCGGCGATTCCTGCTCCATATAAGAATCCTTCCTCTACTTCAAAATGCTCATTTTCCGATGTTCTCTTGTGAAGACGTGCAGTTCTACCCTCCTTTGACGCCTCTGAAGTCCGGAGTTCCGAGCGCTCGATACGCGCTTCGTCCCGTCTCGCTGCAAAAGCATTAGCTTCTGGGCCAATCGTGATTCCCATAACATCTAAGATTTTTAATATAGGTATAAAACCTTCATTAAAAATACTAACTGCGAAGAAAGTGGCAATTTCAATTGTCTTCGGTCCAGCGTGAATGTGCTTCGGAGCAAAAGTCCAAATTAACGAATTCAAAGATTCGTTATTATTTTGGGTTTCAGAACCCAAACATCGTTCCAATAAAGAATCAGCTGATAAACTTTCATAAATTGGTTTTATTACTTCTAAAACTTTGTCATTTAGAGGAGGATTTTTGTGGTCAAATTCGTCAATAGTGCCGTCTTCTATTGCCTTCTGATACTTGCACCAACTAGATGAACAATTCATGTGCTGAGGATTTTCGTTAGTTGAAATTTTATGAAAGTAGGTTGCCCACACATCTCTCTTCATGTCTTCAACAGAATCTGGATTTCGACGAATTGCCAAACCATAATATAAAGACAATTCATTGATAAGCTTATCAGTGAGTTTACCAGCGCCTTTGCCACCAATACCTTTATTATCTTTTTTTGCTTTACGTAACCGTGAACCCATGCGTTTTTGAACATGCCCAACACACTTCTTTTTTTCTACTACCGGGTTATCATTGTAGGGGTTAATATCAAGAATGCCCTTGAAAGTTTTTGAGTCACCATCTCCGATATATCGGATATATTTGGCATTATGCTTGGTTTCCGACCTCCCAAACATTTCAAGTTAACATTTGTTAACTTGTAGCGGTCGGACCGGAACCGATGCCACGTCACTAAAACGGCTATAACTCATGAAATAATAGGAATTTTGAAAAATCCTTTTAATGACATATTTTTGAATATCTGAACTTTGAAAATATGAAAAAAAAAAATTTTCGATTTTTTCAAAATTCTGCAGTAGAATACTCCCTTAAATAGAAAATAGTTAAAATAAAAGTGGGGAAGACACCCGCATTCTTGTTGGTTACAGTTTTTGCATCGTCGTTGGTAAAGTAATTAAAATTATTAAATTTTATCAGCACAAACTATAGTAAGCCCAGAAATTTCGATCCTGACTTTTTCGATGGGGAATATCAGCGCCACAGACTAGATAAAATAAAAATGTGTGTAATCCTTCCTATAGACACGCAACTACAGTAAAAGTGATTCATAGCTTGCATCTATGGCCGCCAGGGTGCACTGGAATTACATCTACATAAACTGTAGCTTTAAGGGGATAGGTTTGCAGTAAAAATGCAGTCAACACGAGATTTAAGTTGTTATCAATTGTAAATTTTCATTTATAATTACAAAAATACTAAAATCTGAACAAAAACAGTTTCACTGTAAAAAAGTCGCACCAAGTCCACGTTCATAAGACTATTAGGAAAAAAAATTTTTTTTTTTCTTTACAAAAGATACAAAATAAAAATTAAAAATCCGAGTAACCGATATGATTGTTTATGATTTTCGGAAATTAAAAATTTTTTGTAAATTTAAAAATTAAAAATTTTAGAACGTACTTGGTGTGCGTCATTGTGTATTTCAATTTTTTTAAAGTCCTAGCAAATAGATTTTGAATTTCATTAAAAGTAAAATATTTTGCAACCACTTACACACTAAATACGTTCTAAAATTTTTTTAATTTTTAAATTTACAAAAAATTTTTTAATTCCGAAATCATATCATGTGGTTAGACCTCGGCTTCGCCTCGGACAACAATTACATGGGGACTGACACCCGCATTCTTGTTGGTTACAGTTTTTGCATCGTCGTTGGTAAAGTAAGAAAATTTAATTTTCCTGCCGGCTCATAGACTCGAACACTCGACCTCTTGTTTCGAAGACACATACTCTAGACATGCAGCCAATCCACGTGAGCAAAATTATAGTAGGCGTTGTCGTATTTAAACGATTTACTGAGGCGATTTAAATATTATAGCTTCAAACTGTAAAAATTAACAAGCTTGGTATTTACTTTTTACATTTTAAGTTTTCTGAAACTATTTTCTTTATAGTTAAATTTGCTGTTTGGTATAGGAGTGGTCGATCCTTGTAACGGAAAGTGTAAGATTTACAGTGTGGGCTGTAACATTTCCCAGCTCTTATATAAATCTTGGCTTTTACGAGTTCACAATGTAATTGTTTTTATCAATGAAAATTTAAAATATTTTATTTATTGAGCAAAAAATACATCACCAGGAAATTTTAATGTTTACAGTTTCATTCATGATTTAATACACTGTAAATCGAAGTGTTTTAAAAGTGACTACAATGCTTCAAGATAGGAACAAAACACTTTACTACTTTTAATTTACTACTTTTAATTGAAATATCTTATTACTAAAAATGCTTTAACAAACACAACTTATGCTGTAAGCTTTAAGCTTTTTTGCAGAGTCTTTTTTTATTGTAAAAACAACAAGTATTTAACTTTTCTTATTTCCGTGTAATTGGTAAATTTTCAAGCGTGGTAAGCTTGTAATTAGCGGGAAGTTCAGGAATGACCTGGGTCAACTTTTTTTATTTTTTTTTTCTAAGCTCATGTCCTACGCATAAATTGAGTAGCAAATAATTTGAGCGTGTTGTTGCAACATGTTAACGTTTTAGCCGCATGTACATTAGAACAAGTGGAGTAGTAACATAAACCTTAAGGCAAGTGTTGCGATCACGATTTGCCTGTTTTCTCCTCAGTCCACCTGTAGAATACATTATTTTTGCAACCCCTATGAAAGTCCAATTTAAGCGGAGTATTACCGAGTTAAACTCGCTATCGCATACGATACAGATAGTTCCTTTACAATAGTATATTTTTCCAAGGTAATGGCATTTTTTTATTGAATACCCTCGTTGAGATAAAAGATTCTTAAAGAAACTTTTTATCTTGTTCCAAAGTTATTCTGTAATTCAGAATTTTTAATTCAAAATTTTCAATTAAAAATTTTTTATGAATATGATGAAACCATCGGAAATTATTATTCAAACCTGTACCGTTTGTAGCAAACAATAAAAAAACTAAAAACTTGTAAGCTAGTATATCAACAACGCTTTTGTTTGTGTTTATAAACGCGGTATATGTTTTCATCGATAAGAGCTAACATTGACGTAGAGGTTATTCATAAAAAGATATTTGTTACATTTTTAAATTTAAATAGTGGCTTCTGTCGAATATAAAATTTTTTTTTTCCAATACATGAAGAGAAAATTAAAGGGATTGTTACACAGTTAAAAAATTTTCGTAAAATTTAACATAAAATTTTGTGTAGATGATTTTTTTACATAAAATTTATGTTAATTCTACACAAACTGTTTTTATTGATCAATCCATCCATTTTTTAACACACTCAAGTGTTAATTCAAAGTAAAACTACACTTTTTTAATGTTACTGGCCAACCAACACAAAATTTATATTAAAGAATACTCCCATTCAGTTAGTAGTATAAATAACACTTTTTAAATGTCAATTCAATAAAGAGGCTGTGTTGATGTTTTCTTTAGTAAACATAATAGACACGTATGCTACACAAGATATTTAGACATGTGAATGTGATAGCCTCAACGTCATTTTAATTCGGTGGATTTTGATTTGTGTTATTACGTGAAATACTTAAATGCAGCGTGAAAAAAAAATTAGGAAAACGGTTGACCCTAAAGGCCATCCCTGCAACTTCCCGCTAATTCCGTTAATACCTGGCCGCTTTTTTGAGCTCTTCGAGCTCAAAAGTACAATCTGTATGTTGTTTTAAGCTCTCCGAGCTCAAAAAGATACTTTTTCTATGCTTTTGAGCTCTTTGAGCTCAAAAGTCTGATAGAAGTTTCATAGAACACTATTTTTTGAATGTTCATACCGCAATAACTTTTGAATGAATGAACCGATTTTTACGCGGTTGGCGGTATTCTACGTAGTTTTTTAAGCCTTATAAATAATTTCTAGGTTTCAATTGGTCAAACTAGAAATTTCAGAGTAACTCTGAAAAAACACTTTTTTCGGTTTTCTTTCGTTCACGATATCTCTCGAACGAATCAACCGATTTTGACCGGATTGGCGGCGATCGACGTGGTTTTTCAAGGTTGAGAGCTGATTAGTTTTTGGAATCGATCGGTTAAGCCGTTTAAAAGTTATCCCAAAAAAACCAATTCAGAAAAAATTTTTTTTTCAGTTTTTTGAAGATTTCTCAAAATCTATTGATCTGAATCGGTCCAAATAGTTTTCAAAATCTGAGTTTGGTCAAGTCCTTTCGAATGGCACCAACCGCGATGAAATCGATCGAGCCGTTCAAAAGTTATAAGCGGTTCACATACTTTCACACACACACACACACACACACACACACACACACACACACACACACACACACACACACACACACACACACACACACACACACACACACACACACACACACACACACACACACACACACACACACACACACACACACACAGACATACAGACACCGTGACAACCTCGCGGGGATAGTTAGGGAATCTTCCTGTGATCTTCAAACGTCGAGATCTGATGAAAACTCGATTTTTGCAAAACGGGGTGATAACAATAACTTCCCGATTTTTGAAAATCTTCGATTTTCTTAGCGGGAAGTTAAAAATTAGGAAAACGGTTGATCCTAAAGGCCATCCCTGCAACTTCCCGCTAATTCCGTTAATACCTGGCCGCTTTTTTGAGCTCTTCGAGCTCAAAAGTACAATCTGTATGTTGTTTTAAGCTCTCCGAGCTCAAAAAGATACTTTTTCTATGCTTTTGAGCTCTTCGAGCTCAAAAGTCTGATAGGGATTTGATGACACAATTTTTTGAATTTTTAAACCGCAATAACTTTTGAATGAATAAACCGATTTTCACGCGGTTAGAAGCATTCGACGCAGTTTTTCAAGCCTCACAAAGAATCTTAAATTTTGAATTGATCGCATTAGGAATTTTGGAGTTTCCGAAAAAACACTTTTTTCGGTTTTCTTTCGTTCACGATATTTCTCGAACGAATCAACCGATTTTGACTGGACTGGTGGCGATCGACGTGGTTTTTTGAGGTTAAGAGCTGATTAGTTTTTGGAATTGAACTTTTAAGCCGTTCAAAAGTTATTCCAAAAAAACCACATTTGAAAAAAAATTCTTTTTCAGTTTTTTTAAGATTTCTCAAAATCTATTGATCTAAATCGGTCCAAATAGTTTTCAAAATCTAAGTTTGGTTAAGCCCTTTCGAATGGCATCAACCGCGATGAAATCGGTCAAGCCGTTCAAAAGTTATAAGCGGTTCACATACTTTCACACACACACACACACACACACACACACACACACACACACACACACACACACACACACACACACACACACACACACACACACACACACACACACACACACACACACACACACACACACACACACACACACACACACACACACACACACACACACATATACATACAGACACCGTGACAACCTCGCAGGGATAATCAGGGAAGCTTCCTGTGACCTTCAAACGTCGAGATCTGATGAAAACTCGGTTTTTGCAAAACGGGGTGAAAACAATAACTTCCCGATTTTCGTAGCGGGAAGTTAAAAATATTCGAGCATAGAAAAATTTATTGTTAATTACTACTATTCATAATAATGACTTGAAGTTATTGACTTATGGGGTTTCTCACCAAAACGAACAAAATAGTAATAAAATCATTAATATATTAATTTTTCTCCGTCAATCATTTATTATATTTATAAAATAAAGTACAAAATTTGTATTGGAACAACAATTAATGAAAATTATAATAAATCATCTATTTTTAAATTCAAATTAGTGAACTAAGAGTCAACAATATAACAACATTTTAATTTATCACAATCTAACTTTATAAGACTAAAATTGTAAAAATTATTAAAATCACAGTATTTAATAGTAAATATAATATATTTTTATTTTGTTATCATTAATTTCAGAATTTAAATCAGTTAAATCAGAGTCAACAATAAAACAATATCTTTTTAATTTCAATCTATCAAGCGAATATTGTAAAACTCATTAAAATTCAAGTATTTAGGAGTAAATTTAGTTTATAATTATCTAATAATCAATCATTTTAAAATTAAAGTCAGTGAAATCACATTAAACAGTAAAACAATAATTTAATTTAATTTTTTTAAACCCATACTGCGAAAATTATTAAAATTTAAGTATTTTGCATTGAACTGAATTGTTCTACTCAGAAGAAGTTTTTTTGAAAAAGAAAAAAAAAGAAATTGAATTTTGGAATTTTGAAATTGAACGTTTATTCGAAAAACCCCATAAGTCACTGACTTATGGGGTTTCGCAACTAAACGAGATTCATATCGACCGATTGGTTAGGTCTTGAACACGGATTTAATATTTTTTGGTGCTGGTATAAGTGAGGGGAAATTCAAAGAACCGAAAAATGCAATAAACCCGATTTCGAAAAAAATATAATTCATGGGGTTTCTCAAATAAACGATTCAATTGCTTTATCAATAATTGTAAAATATTTTAGAAGAAAATTCAATATTTATTAACGAAATTTTACTATCGTAATTTCACCAAATTCACCTAATACAAGTATTAAAGACTTGTAATCAAGCTATGAAAACGTTAGCTCAACTTAAAATTAACAATGAAATATTTAATGAACAATTGCGAGTAAAATTAGTGACTACACTTATATTCCCGATTTTTGATTATTGTTGTGCTGCGTTTACCAACATGTCGAAAAAGCTGCTGCTTAGGTTGCAAAGAAAAATGAATTCTTGCGTAAGATTTATTTTCAAATTATCCAGGTATGAACATGTAACCCCGTATTATAATAAATTAGGGTGTCTAAAATTAAGTAAGAGAAGAGATTATTTCATAGCATGTTTGTTTTTTAAAGAAATAAGGCTAAATTATCGGCAGTTGTTTGGCCCAGGATTTCAATATCTTAATGTATCAATGCGTAGAGGTGACATTAGACAAGATTACTTGCGTTTGCCAAGAGCAAATAGTAATATGTATGAACAATCTTTTATAATCAATGGTATACGTATCTGGAACTCGTTGCCACCTGGGCTGACAACTGTAGATAATCTTCCTGAATTTCAAAATGCATCTTTTTCATTTTTTCTGGCTAATAACAATTAAAATCATTATTATATTTGTTTAATTAATTATGATTTCTGTTTCAAAGTGTCTCAAAGTGTTTATAAATTTACTAACTAACTACTGTAAATTTATTAAGTAACTTTATTGTATTTAGGTAACTTTAAAACCTTGCTGTTGTTATATTATCAAACTCACAGTAGTATTGTAATTGTATTTTTATACTGTATACTTATATACAGGGTGATTCAGAATTACCTTTACAGCGAAAATATTCCGATAGAAGAGACAATTTTGAGCAGAAAACATCTGAGTCGTGATTGAAAATTTTGAGTGGTTTCGGAGTTATTAAAAATTTTAGTTGACCAATCAGATGCGAGATTTAGCATTTAAAAAAAAAGCAAAAGAATAAATAATAAATTTGGCTGCGTTGTGACTTCCAACTTCAAGCTTTACTTTTGTTTTTTTACTTTTTTAAATAATTCTAATTTTAAAAAATTTAAACGAATGTAACCTTCAAAATAAAATTAATTTTTTAGTTACAAAGATAATTTTAAAATTCTAGAAAGTAATTAAATAAATTGACAATGGAGAAAATAAATTGATTTGATGTTTACTATTGAGCGGACAAATTTCAGACTGCTCATCAGGTTAACAATAGAAACTTTTATCAGGTGAAGCACCAGGACAAACTCCAGGCTGCTTATCAGGATAATAATAAGGATTTTTATTAAAAAATTAAAAAGGACAAAATTCAGGTTGCTCATCAGGATAATAATAAGGACTTCTATCAGGTGGAGCACCAGGACCAATTCCAGGCTGCTTATCAGGATAATAATTAGGACTTTTATCAGATAAAGCACCAGGGTAAACTCCAGGCTGCTTGTCAGGATAATAATGACTTTTATCAGGTGAAGCACCAGTGCAAATTCCAGGATACTTATCAGGATAATAATAAGGACTTTTATTAAAAAAATAAAAAGGACGTACTCCACGCTGCTCATCAGGATAATAATAGGGACTTTTATCAAATGGAGCACCAGGACAAACTCCAGGCTGCTTATCAGCATAATAATGAGGACTTTTATAAAAAAAATAAAAACGATGAACTTTAGGCTGCTATCTAGGATAATAATAAGAATGTCTCTAAATGAAGTCTTATAGTTTGTCTTGTCAGTAAGTCCTTCGTATGATTCTAAAGATCAGTCGGAAAGTCGTCCTCGTATTCCATCAGATGAAAGTACTGAGTTTGTCCCGGTGCTCCACTTGATAAAAGCCCTTATGATTGTCCTGATGAGTAACCTGAAGTTTGTCCTTTTAATTTTTTAATAAAAATCCTCATTATTATCCTGATAAGCAGCCTAGAGTTTGTCCTGGTGCTTCACCTGATAAAAGTCCTTATTATTATCATGAACAGCAGCCTAGAGTTCATTCTTTTTATTTTTCCGATAAAAGTCCTTATTATTATCCTAATGAGCAGTCTGGAATTTGTCCGCTCAATCGTAAACATCAAATTGAAGGTTACATTCGTTTAAATTCTTTGAAATTAGAATTATTTAAAAAAGTAAAAAAAACAAAAGTAAAGCTTGAAGTTGGAAGTCACAACGCAGCCAAATTTATTATTTATTCTTTTGCTTTTTTTTTAAATGCTAAATCTCGCATCTGATTGGTTAACTAAAATTTTTAATAACTCCGAAACCACTCAAAATTTTCAATCACGACTCAGGATTTTTCTGCTCAAAATTGTCTCCTCTATCGGAATATTTTCGCTGTAAAGGTAATTCTGAATCACCCTGTATATACATAAAAAATGTATTGCTTATTGATGGCCTTGAGGGAGCTTCGGCTCTAAGGACAAATAAATATATATCTATCTATCTAAAAAATAATTATTGCATTAAATTCGATTAGAAAAAATACAATATTACTATTGTAAAAAGTAAGAGATTAAAATTTCCAGTGCTGCCTTTATATCTTTCCAATGAAGTAACAAATTTTACAATAGTTGAATTGAAATGTTTTTCAATTATTGTGAGTAATGGCCGTGCACAGCGCTAGACTCCGAGTTTATGTAAGTGCTGAAGGACATGAATAGTGGTTTACCTCGAATAGCGTAGAGGGAGAGCCTCTGGCTAACCAGCTAATAGTTCTAGGTTCGATTCCCGGACGCAAATTCCGATTTGTATTTTCGGTTACTGCAAAGTTACCAATAAGTCCAAATTCCTACCCTCTTCCTCCCTAAAATTTCTTTTAAAAAAACCGACTGTCAATTTTTACAATAGTTGAATTGTAAAGTTCACTAACACATTTTGTGTAATTTGCTCTATAGTATTCGACTTTTCAAGTCTCTAGCTAATCTTATTTGTTGGATAAAATTTACAATAGTAGATCGTAAAAATTACTAAATGAGAAGTATAGTCCACCGTTACTATTTTATGAAGTAAAAATTACGATAGTAAAGTAATAAAAATTCCTTCAATTTTCTTTCCGTGTAGCAAGAGCCTTTTTGATAACATTTGTAGATCTTATGATCAAAAGACTGAAGAAGGAAAATTTTTTCATCAAGAAAATTTACATGAATTATGCTTTTTTTTTTTTGCCAGTTAAGCTAGTAGTGACGACAGGAAAATTAAAACATCAAGAAGGTGAGCCCCTTGAGTAGTTGAAAAGATAAATTTTTGGTTAAGATATCCTCCAAGGAAATTCTGACCTAAAATAAATCGCTATTGAGTGTCTTTCTTTTACGGCGGAGGAAAATAATTTTACGACGGTATAAATATAAATTGTCGAGCGAAAATGAAAAAATATTTTATAATTTTACCGTACACTTTTTATTCCGGGTAAATTAATAGTATCATTATAGGTATAAGAAATGAAACAAGATTATTTTAAATGAAGATAAAGTTGACTGTTTTTTTTTCTTTTTTAGCACTTAGGATAGGCAATTTATACTACTACTATGCACTGAACTATGTTTACTTAGGCTAAATTTATTATGGTACTGAATGCAGACATCTGTCAGTTTTATGACAAAGTTGTTAGGGGACTAAAATTTTTTCAATTTATGGTTTTTGTTCAAGGAAAAAATTGCGGTTAAATAATTACAGTTACTACAGTAAAAAAATTAGGAAAACAGTTGACCCTGAAGGCCATCCCTGCAACTTCCCGCTAATTCCATACTTAGGCGCTTAAAATTGCACCAATGACGTTTTTGAGCTCTTCGAGCTCAAAAATACAATTTATGGGTTATTTTGAGCTCTCCAAGCTCAAAGAGATTGCTTTCCTATGCTTTTGAGCTCAAAAGTCTGATAGAGATTTGATAAGACACTATTTTTTGAATTTATAAACCGCAATAACTTTTGAATGAATAAACCGATTTTTACGCGGTTAGAAGCATTCGACGCAGTTTTTCAAGTCTCACAAAGAATCTTAAATTTTGAATTTATCGCGCTAGGAATTTTGGAGTTATTCCGAAAAAACACTTTTTTTTGGTTTTCTTTCGTTCACGATATCTCTCGAATGAATCAACTGATTTTGACCAGACTGGTGGCGATCGACGTGGTTTTTTGAGGTTAAGAGCTGATTAGTTTTTGGAATTGAACTATTAAGCCGTTTAAAAGTTATTCCAAAAAAACCACATTTGAAAAATTTTTTTTTTTCAGTTTTTTGAAGATTTCTCAAAATCTATTGATCTGAATCGGTCCAAATAGTTTTCAAAATCTAAGTTTGGTCAAGCCCTTTCGAATGGCACCAATCGCGATGAAATCGGTCAAGCCGTTCAAAAGTTATAAGCGGTTCACATACTTTCACACACACACACACACACACATATACATACAGACACCGTGACAACCTCGCAGGGATAATCAGGGAAGCTTCCTGTGACCTTCAAACGTCGAGATCTGATGAAAACTCGGTTTTTGCAAAACGGGGTGAAATCAATAACTTCCCGATTTTTGAAAATCTTCGATTTTCTTAGCGGGAAGTTAAAAATGATATTTAATTATTAATTTTTCTTTATGCAGTTTTGCTGGTTTTATCACAAGAATCGTGGGAATTCAGTGGGTAGAATTTGAGTATCGCTTTATATTTTTAATATCTGAAGGAAAAATTATAACTTCCCGATTTTTGAAAATTTTCGATTTTCGTAGCGGGAAGTTAAAAAGGCCATTCGGCAGCCGAAATGGAAGTAGATTTCATTTATTTAGATTTTTAGATTTTAATGAATTAAATTTATTTTCATTACAATTATTATTACAATTATGTTACATAATTGTTATTTATTTATTTAATTTAAATGCCAAAGCAATCGCCGAATGGCAAAAATACAAAATAGAAGAGTATAAAGTATATGTAAGAGTATAAACAGATCTACTAGATATTTTAACAAGTTATTAGTAATTACATATAGCTTATAATAATCAATTCTGTATTGTTTTGATATAATTTTGTGAACCTAAAAAAGTTGTGTTATACATCTCGCTAGTCATTTTTATTTTATATTTTTTGCTTCCAATAATTTCTGTGAATTATTTCCTGAATGAAAAATGTTTAAAAAGTACTTTTGTTGAACGAACTTATGATTATTTTCTCTGTAGTATTATTATTTTTTCGTTTCATTCATATCTTTTTTTATTTTTCTCGTGGTTTTTTTTTCATCTTTTTTAATCAATTATTTTTTCTTTAATTATGTTTTTTTATTTATTTACTATATATTTGTTTATTCAATTCATCTTTTTTATCAACTTTTTAAATATTTTATTCAATTTTAATATAAATGGTAAATGAATTATAAAGAAAAGTGTTATTACCTTATCAATTCATCTTCACTTTCAGAATCTATTTCAATTTGTAAATTTGGTAACGAAGTAAAATGATCATTACTCAATGTGAAAGGTATAATATTTACTTGTGATGTATGGTTTACTTCAAATCGAAATTCATGAACAATAGGATCATTTGCAAATGTATCTAAAACACCAATTCTTGCTATCGATTTTTTTATCGTAATTAATTGGTGCAAATGAATACGATTGATTATATTTTTACATGCAATATCCATGTAAATAGGATATCTTATAATTTTTCCTTCAGATATTAAAAATATAAAGCGATACTCAAATTCTACCCACTGAATTCTCACGATTCTTGTGATAAAACCAGCAAAACTGCATAAAGAAAAATTAATAATTAAATATCATTTTTAACTTCCCGCTAAGAAAATCGAAGATTTTCAAAAATTGAGAAGTTATTGTTTTCACCCCGTTTTGCAAAAATCGAATTTTCATCAGATCTCGACGTTTGAAGGTCACAGGAAGCTTCCCTGACTATCCCCGTGAGGTTGTCAGGGTGTCTGTATGTGTATGTGTGTGTGTGTGTGTGTGTGTGTGTGTGTGTGTGTGTGTGTGTGAAAGTATGTGAACCGCTTATAACTTTTGAACGGCTTGACCGATTTCATCGCGGTTGGTGCCATTCGAAAGGGCTTGACCAAACTTAGATTTTGAAAACTATTTGGACCGATTCAGATCAATAGATTTTGAGAAATCTTCAAAAAACTGAAAAAAAAAATTTTTTTCAAATGTGGTTTTTTTGGAATAACTTTTAAACGGCTTTATGGTTCAATTCCAAAAACTAATCAGCTTTTAATCTCAAAAAACCACGTCGATCGCCACCAGTCCGGTCAAAATCGGTTGATTCGTTCGAGAGATATCGTGAACGAAAGAAAACCGAAAAAAGTGTTTTTTTGGAATAACTCCAAAATTCCTAGCGCGATCAATTTAAAATTTAATATTCTTTGTGAGGCTTAAAAAACTGCGTTGAATGCTGCCAACCGCGTGAAAATCGGTTTATTCATTCAAAAGTTATTGCGGTTTAAAAATTCAAAAAATAGTGTCTTATCAAATCTCTATCAGACTTTTGAGCTCGAAGAGCTCAAAAGCATAGGAAAGCAATCTCTTTGAGCTCGGAGAGCTCAAAATAACCCATAAATTGTATTTTTGAGCTCGAAGAGCTCAAAAACGTCATTGGTGCAATTTTAAGCGCCTAAGTATGGAATTAGCGGGAAGTTGCAGGGATGGCCTTCAGGGTCAACCGTTTTCCTAATTTTTTTTTATAAGCTATTCAAAATATTTACACATCAAAATTAATAATGATTATTTTATTGTGTCTCTGCATTCAATAATAAAAAAAAACATTGAACTTTACGACTTACTTTGATTCTTCGCCGTCTTCAAACAGTCTGAGTTCGTGACTTTCATTGAAATTGATTTTAACCATTTTTTCAATTAAAAATAGCAAAATTTTTCAAAAGTTCCATCATGAGGACCAATGCAATAGTTAGATTTCTATGAAATCTACTAATAAAATTTCATTAAATCTGTCTGAGAAAGTAGGTAATTTTTGGCCTAGACTGATAATAAGGTACACAATTTAAAGCTTACTTAATAAGAAAAACGGAAAAATTGAAAATTTTTGCGATTTTTAAAAATTTTTGAATTGCTATTATTCCTGAACTATTCAATTTGGGAAAATAAATCAGTATACAAATTGAAGCTTATTAAATAAGCTTTCAAATACAATTTACAGAAATCCGATAGGATGTCGCTTTCCATTGTTATTGCACGAAAATAAGGTAAAAGCGAAAATTTTTTGCGATTTTTGAAAATTTTTGAATTGCTCTCATTTTTAAACTAATCGACAGATTTGGCTCATCTTAGAACTTAATCTCGGAAATCGTCCTAAGAATAAGTATGTTACGTTATATTGAGATCCATATAGAATTACGGGAGTTAGAGAAGAGACACTGCCGATAATATCGTATATATCTATATTTATATATATTATATAGTAGCTATATAATAGCTATAGGCCATAGTTGCTATAAGCCATATTAAAGCAAATTTTAAGGGAGTTGGGAAAGAACGGATAGGGGAAAGGGGGGACCTACTCAGTGGGAATTTTTCCGTAATTGAAAAAATAATCAGACAGCCCAGACTGGGAATCGAACCCAGATCTCTCGGTTACGCGCCAAGTACTCTACCAGTTAAGCTATCCGAGACAAGTACTGACTACTTTATTCAGTCACGTGTATAAGACCCACCGAGCAAACAACGCCACCGTCCATCTTACGGTAAAGAGCCATATTATATAAATATATATATTATATAAGTACATACATATATAAACTTTTGCACCATATGCATTTTCTGAATCCGCTTGACGAGCTGAGTCGAAATATAGCAAAATTTTTCAAAAGTTCCATCATGAGGACCAATGCAATAGTTAGATTTCTATGAAATCTACTAATATCGACTTAGCTGGCAAGGTTTAAGAAATTTGTAAAGAAAATTGCAGTGTGGAATTGTGATTCCTAAATTTGAAAATTTTTTCCCAAAAAATTACAGTGTTAGGTTGTAACTTTTAAATCACAATTACAGAAAATGATTAATTTAAAAAATTAGGACGATGTATTATTTGAATCTAATATTTTCTACACTTAAACAAATAATACAACTTTTACAGTTTTAAACTAGAAGAGTTTCTCTATTATCTAAAACTGTAATAAGTACTCAATCTACTTTTATTAATTCAATTGTTCTTGTTTCCGAGAATTTTTAATTTTTAAAGAAAGCAAAGTTAAATTCTGAGTTTAAACAACATTTCTGCATCAGTCTCTATGAAAAGTGGTTGCAGTAAAATAAAAATATCTTATTTGTGAAATAACTACTTCTATACTAAATAGAATTTCTACCCCCTGGGGATTTTATGAAAGTACAGTTTCTGAAGAACAGAAACGTACTACAGAAGTAGATTTACAAGCATGTTTGCACAACAATCACATGCTTGTAAAGGTGGACCATTTCGTGAACTCCGCCGTCCATCTTACGGCAACAAATTCTCTCTGCATATCTTTATGAAAAGTTTGATTTTCCCAAAAATAATTAACTTATTTTTGTCAAAGTCAAAAATTTATTAATATTAATGTTCAAATTGTAACATAACGAAAGGAATATCGAAAAGTTTCAAGCTTCACGATTAAATCTGTTCATACAAAAACTTTTTCCTCCGTGTAGATTTACGGGTATCACTCTGGAAATGATGAGGGTAGTTGAAATTTTTTTCAGTTGACGCATGGTTTAAGTTTAGAGACCGATTTTATTTTTTTATAAAAAAAAATTCTCCACTTTCCGTAAATGGCGTTTTTAACCAGAGTGCGATGATAGAGTTAGAAACTGATATTCGAGCTGGAAGCTAGCCATTATCCTCCTTAGGGAAGAAATCGATTCGTTTCTGTCCGCTAATTCGCATTGGTTTGAAATTGGATCATTGGGATTGTAATTGGCTAATCAAGTATCGAAGCTTCCGTTCCAATGAAGATCATGTGGGAAGATAATTGAGAAGAGATAGTTCAAGTATACAATTTTTTATTTCTATATAGAATTAACTGTAAAAACCAGATCTAGTTTTTGTTGATGAGTTTGCATTTTTCATTTTATTGACCAACAAAATAAACGAAAGTTATTGAATTGATTGCAAGTACTTAAATAATTATTTTTATCTGCATCGGAAAGTTTTCATTAAGAACGGAAGGATTTATTGTTTCGATAAAATGAAAAACAAAATTAAAATAAATTGCACCTCGAATCAATGGTGCGGTTAATCCGAACTCTTCAATAAATTATCGCCGTGAAAACGAAGGCAATAACTGAATTTTATTGAATAGAGTTGCAAAAAAAGCTTATTTGATCACGAAAACTCGGATAAAGTTAATTATTTACAGTTTTAGATCAACTCCACTGATTATCGGTTCCTTGCAAGCTTAGATATTCTCTTTGCGATTACAGAGACTCACTTTGGATATCCTGCGGCGAACCCATAGAGCGTTCAAAAATCTGATCGATAGTTTTCGGTAAGCTTCTTCCCCCTCCTGATTATCGGATCCTTGGTAGCTTCAATATTCTCTTTGAGTGTATTCTCTTGAAGACTCTCTTATGTCAAGTACCATTGTACCATATTGGAATAAATATATATTGTATATAACTGTGATACGTTATTGGAGTTATTAAATAAACATTCGAATGCTTGTTGTGCGATTTGTGTGGTATTGAACAGACATTCGGAAAAATGGAGACCGAAAAATATACTTGATATTCATAAACTATTACTGATTTAACTATTTAAGATTTAGTATTTAAGTTTCGAAATTGTGAATATAGTTATTTTTCTATTTTAAGTAAATGATACCGATAGATGGGAATAATTTGTAATTTGAGATTGAGAACTATTAATGTGCAGAAATTCGTAAGTAAATAAGTATTCGAAAGAACGAAAAAAAATTGATATTCTCATGAAATTATTTATAATTTTTATAGAAAATTAATATCTGTTTGAGTTATTTGAGGTTAAAAACTGTAATTGAAGTGAAGAAACGTACAAAATATATCATGCGTTCAAAAAATAAAAAATTATATCATGCATTAAGCCTGACTTTAAGATTATGTCCAAAAAATAAAATAAAGTTAAAATTAATTTATTATTTTAGATTTCCACGACGTGAATTTGATTTTTAAATACTCAAAATTACAATATTATGTATCTGCATAACTTTACTTTATATAGAAGTTGCAAAAAATAAAAAAAAATTTTTTTATGAAATTCAAAAATTTTGTTTTCAAATTCTAAAATTCATATTTTTGAAAAAAAAACCCTTATCCGAAAATTTCAGGATCTTTTAAGATCAGTACAAGGTATTATACAAAAAAAATTGAGCCAAAATTTTAATGGCGGTCTTCATTTTTGACGATTTTTAAAAATTCAAAATTTGACAAATTTGGCAAAACTCAAGTTATCGTTACTTGAAACCAGTTCGGCATTCCCATGATATATCAGACTTAAGGAATCCATGAGACTTTCCTAGTTACGTCCAAGTTTGGCAAGCCGAACTTCAGCAATTATTTATGGTTACCGTTATTACGAATCAGTCCGGCATTTCCAGAATATGCCGGACTTCGGCAATGCCACACAGTTTCAGGATCACAACCAAATTTGGAATATTTTCGGCATGCCAATTTTCGTTCTGCCTACCTTGGTTTTTATGAGGCGCAACTTAGGCAGGCCTGAATTAGGCAAACCAAACTTGTCCCTCACTACTTCTTCGGCATTCCTCACTACAATTTCTAGTCGGGAGTTTGACATACTATTAGTAAGCCTGACTTGCATGAAGTTACGGTTACCGAAGATTTACCGAAGTTTGGCTTGCCAAACTTGGGCATAGCTTGGAAAACCTACGGCAGTTCGAAGTTTGACATACTATTGGCATGCCTGACTTGCATCAAATCACAGTTACCGAAGATTTGCCGAAGTTTGGTTTGCCGAATTTGGGTGTAGCTTGGAAAACCTACGGCAGAACGAAGTTTGTCAAACTATTGGTGTGCCTGACTTGCATGAACTCACGGTTACTGAAGATTTGCTGAAGTTTGGTTTGCCAAACTTGGGTGAAGCTTAGAAAACCAACGGCAGTCCAAAGTTTGACATACTATTGGTATGCCTGACTTGCATCAAATCACAGTTACCAAAGATTTGCCGAAGTTCGGTTTACCGAATTTGGGCGTAGCTTGGAAAAACTACGGCAGTGCCGAACTTTGGCTTACCTATATTGGAATTAATAAGGCGTGAATTAGGCTTGCCAAAGTTCGGAAAGCCAAACTTGCTCCGAATTGATTGTTCAGCAATGCTTCACGAAATTTCTAGTCGGGAAGTTATTGCGGTTTGAAAATTCCAAAAATAGTGTTCTATGAAACTTCTATCAGACTTTTGAGCTGGAAGAGCTCAAATGCATAGAAATATTATTTCTTTGAACTCAGCGAGCTCAAAATATCACATAAATTATATTTTGAGCTCAAAAATTTTAAAAATGTCATAAGTACAATTTTAAGTGCCCAGGAATGGAATTAGCGGGAAGTTGCAGGGATGGTCTTTAGGGTGAACCGTTTTTCTAATTTTTTTTATTCATTAAGAAGTGAGAATTTAACTTCTCGTTAAGAAGATAAGAAATTTTCAAAAATTGGTAATCGGTAGCCTGCACCGAAAAAATCGCTAGACTCTACCGAAAAAAATCGGTATCTGCTACCGATTTTTTTTCGGTAGAGTCTACCGATTTTTTCGGGAGCATCTACCGAAAAAATAGGTAGCCTTTACCAAAAAAAATCGGTATCTGCTACCGATTTTTTTCGGTAGCAGCTACCGAATATTTTTTTCCGTGCACTTTTAGAGTACTTCAGAGATGAAAGGGCTTGTTAATTTTGATTGAAATTTATCAACTGTTAATTAGCAATGTATTTATTTAACATCATATAACATATTATATCATAGTTTGGATAGTTTCGAATTCCGCTAGTTTAATAATCCCAAATTACAAATTCATGGTATAACTTATATTTAATTAGCAATCTCATGCGGATAAATTTAAATACAAGCAGAACATGCATGTCACACAGTTTTTGCGACAAGGTTGTGTCGTGATTTGTTTGTGATCTTCACGCCGCATCGAAAGAGAGACTGTTTCATTTGAATATGTATTTTGATGAGGTTAACAAATCCCTGTTAACTGCTAATAAACATATTTATGCCACAAAGAAATAGTTATTACGCATGGTTATGTATTCTGTCATCAAATATTGATTTTGATGCTTTTTACTGACAATTTTCATTTTAGGAGATCAACGACACAAATCGTGAAAAGATATTTGTTTGTTTATTGCTTCAATTTTCTTGTTCAAGGCAGAATTATGAAAAAACTATTTTTTATCAGTTTTAATTTGATATTTATTAACTATGCTCTACCGATTTAACTATTCAAGATTGAGTATTTAGGTTTCGAAATTAAGCTTAGTATTTTTCTATTATAAACTCTGAGCAATTTATAAGTTTTGGTTTTCACTTGAAGGATATTTAAATTACCAATAAAAATCAAAACTTCGACCATCAAGATTAATTCTCTAAAATAAATTGTTTTTTTATTTTTTAAATTTAATTTTAACCAATTGATGATTTTAGTTTAAAATAATAACTGTTAAAAGTTACTACTTACTATCCGAATATTTTTTATTTTAAATAACTCCAGCACATTACCGTGAGTAATTAATTTATTGAGATTTAAATAGTTCGTATTGAATCAATTGTTTTATTACTGAACTTAAGTTACACCAAATATTTCAATTAATTCAACAATATATTATTTGCAAACAACTATTTGTGTAAATAAATATCCGAACAAAAACAGTTTCACTGTAAAAAAATCGCGCCAAGTCCACGTTCATAAGACTATTAAGAAAAAAAAAATTTTTAATTTTTCTTTACAAAAAGATATAAAATAGAAAAATTAAAAAATCCAAGTAACCGATATGATTGTGTATGATTTTCGGAAATTAAAAAAAATTTTGTTGTAAATTTAAAAATTAAAAAAAAAATTTTGGAACGTATTTAGTGTGCGTGGTTGCAAAATATTTTACTTTTAATGAAATTCGTAAAATCTATTTACTAGGACTTTAAAAAAATCGAAATACACAATAACGCACACCAAGTACGTTCCAAAATTTTTTTCTTAATTTTTAAATTTACAACAAAATTTTTTTTAATTTCCGAAAATCATACACAATCATATCGGTTACTTGGATTTTTTAATTTTTCTATTTTATATCTTTTTGTAAAGAAAAAATAAAAATTTTTTTTTTCTTAATAGTCTTTTGAACGTGGACTTGGCGCGATTTTTTTACAGTGAAACTGTTTTTGTTCGGATTTCAGTATTTTTTGTAATTACAGTAGAACCTCGTTAAGTCGAACCTCGATAAGTCGAAAACCTCCGCAACTCGAAAAAATGTTTCATCCCCTTCCCTTCAAGCCGTAAAACCTCCGTTACTCGAAATTTTTACCCTCTATAAGTCGAAATAGTTAGTGAGTCCCTGCAAGCAATTTCTGTACATTTATACCCTCCTTAACTCGAATACATACACTTGGACCTCTTTATCTCGAATTTAAAATTATTACCGTATGTAAGTATCTTATTAGGATTACCAGTTCTACGAAATGGTGATAGAATTTATAGTTGACGTCAGGTTTTCTGTTGGCGATTGTAAAATACTTTTACTCAATTAACAATTTCTTGATTCAAGAAATTCGATGACGACTAAATATTCTATTATTATTAATTATTAATTTCTGCAGAGAAGAGTCTCAATATTGATCTTTAATAATATATAAACAAGAGAATAGCTTTATTGAAATTAAGTAAAAATTATTTCAATCAATTTAACAAATTTACATTAACTCTTGTATCAAGAAAATTTTCTTAATAAAAGTACTGAACAGTAAAGCAGTGAACCAGTGAAGATTAGTAAAAAAAAACAAGGATGTTGCGGAACAGTTTGATGAAACCAGTTACTGCCTAACTCGAAACCCTCTATAACTCGAAAACTCTATAACTCGAATTTTTTCGCCTCTCCCTTGGAGTTCGAGTTATAGAGGTTCTACTGTATAATAAAAATTTGCAATTGGTACCAACTTAAATGTCAAGTTGGCTGCATTTTTTATAGCAAACTATCCTCTTGAAGCTACAGTTTATGTAAAAATAATTGCAGCGCACCCTGGTGGGTGTAGATGCAAGCTGTGAAATTTATTTTTTTAACTGTAGTTTCCCATCTATTGGAGGATTACCATGCATTCTCGAATTACTTAGTCTGTGGCATGTCACTTTTTACATCGAAAAAAAATCAGGATCGAAATTTTTGAGCTTGCTATAGTTTGTGCTGATAAAATTTAATAATTTCAAGTAAATTAATAGTTATAATTGAATATAATTAATTGATATCAGTAAAATAAAGTATGAATTACTGTTATAATATAAAATTTAGGAACAAGAAGTACCGTCGAATTAAATAAAATTTTGCAACCTCGAAATACCGTTCTGCTTACAGTAAACACACTCGGTAGTCTGGCGCTCCGTTTACAACGGATTTGAATGGAACTTGGCGCCAGATTCTACCGAATCTGTGGATTTGATTTTTTGAAAAAAGAATTTAACACTGGTTGTATGATTGTAGATTTCACCGGTTGGCATTTTTTATAGACATTACTGAGGAAAATCATTGAAACTCAACTTTACTGAAGTATTATCAACGTATCTTGTGCATACTTTGATTTTTGTCCGCGTATTTATTTCAGATGTAACAAAAATCAGTTTGTTTTTTCTTGAAACGGCTTAAAACTGTGATATTTATGGTTGAAAAAAATATCTGGCTATTTTTATAAAGATATTTAATTAAATATTTACTATTTTGTTTAATTATGAGGTTAAAATATTCAAATTTCATAATCTAATGCTTAGAACTCATTTTTATAAATGTCAGCTCGAGAAAAAATATTTATATATAATTATATATATTTATATATAAATTGGTTATATATGATTATATATGAAAAATGGCCAAATATAATCATATCTAATTATATATAACTATATATAACAATATTTAATTATATATTTATTACATCTAATTAATTATTGGGTTAATTTTATGGATAGAATATTTAATATGGTCCTACGCAATTCTGTGTAACCAATTAAAATGCAAAAAAAAAATATCTAGATATAATTTTATAGCTATAATACCAGCGGTCACCCATCCAACTATTAACCCTGCTCAATGCTGCTTAACTTTGGTGATCTCTGTGCGTCTTGAAGTGTCTGCTGTGCTGCTGTCTTAGATAATAATGATTCTATGATCTACATAATGTATCATATGAGTTTATCATAAATGGAATATAAAAATTGATTTTAATATATATTTGGATAGTCATTATTCATAATTTATTTATTTTACCGAATTTCATTATAATATAACACTTATTTAAAAAATAAAATAAATAATGATTTTACTATTAGGTAATGGCAGAGCAGACCAAAACATCTCATAGGAAATATGACAAATTTTGTATTTCAGAATTATTTAAACGTAATTATAAACATCATTTTACACTTTTTGTGATTACCAAAAAAAAAATTTTTTTTCAAAGAAAAAATTTTTATGTCTGTTAATTATATATAAGCATATATAATTATATATACTTATATATAATTATATATGGGACTATATACAATCTTGCATGGCTGTATATTGCTCCATATATAGTCATATATAATTATATATGATTATATATGACCTCATATACAATTCCATATATATAATCATGTATGATTATATATAATTCTATATACTTATATATAATTGTATATGGAACTATATATAATCCTGCATGGCTGTATATTGCTCCATATATAGTCATATATAATTATATATGATTATATATAACTTCATATACAATTCCATACATAATCATGTATGATTATATATAATTCTATATACTTATATATAATTGTATATGGAACTATATATAATCGTGCATGGTTGTATATTGCTCCATATATAGTCATATATAATTATATATGATTATATATAACCTCATATACAATTCCATATATAATCATGTATGATTATATATAATTATGTATGATCATATATAATTGTATATAATTATATATGTGATTCCATATATAATCATATATGATTATATACAATTATATAGAAACATTTTTTCTCGAGAGTTATCTTTTTTACAATCGTTTTATTACTGAACTTAAGTTACACCAAATATTTTAATTAATTCAACAGTATATCATTTGAAAATAACTATTTGTGTAAATAAATATTTGATCTCTTGAAAATAGAACAAAAATATTAAAATTTCATAATCTGATGCTTTAAGTTCATTTAAAAAAATATCAGGGAATCCATAATGATTTAAATTCATCTTCAGAAGTTCGTATTTCATCAAAAGTGAGAAGTTATTAAAGCTTGACTGCCGAGGAACCGTTTGTCATATTTTTTTTCTTTTTTTGGTCGGGCTAAAAATATTCCTCTCAGTGGACATTTACGTAGTACTATAAAGTCATAATTTTATTTCACCAGAGTAATTAACGATTCACGAGGACAAAAATTCCTGTGATTATTTAAAAAGCCAACATTGATTCTCAGAGAGAAAAATTTTTCGTGATCTTTTTGATGTTTATTTTTATTCATAGTTATGACGGTAATTCGGTTATTTTATTTTAGGAATCAACCTGTCCCAGGTGAAATTAACATGTGGTTTGAGTTTCAAACTTTCAAGCAGTTATTTAATTAAACATGTTCATCTCAAGTCAAGCAGAACTGGAACGAGAATTAAAGGTTTTTTTTTAGATTTTACGAAAAAAATTAATAAACGAGATATGACGTTGATATATTACTTCATTTTAAAATAAGTTTATAGAATAATTTAATTAAAACCTCACTATAATCTTGTACGTAAGTCTTTTTATTTAATTAAACTTTACGAACATGTCATTTAGTTTTTCGCCGGATATGTGGGAGAAGAAAAAAAAGTTTTTTTCACCGTAAGTAATTAGAGTTAGACAGGTGCAAGTTTTGTACCAAATTTAATTTGTAGAATTAAAAAATACGTGAGTTCAATTATCGATCTACAACAATGTAAAAGTGATAACTAACATTTTTAAAAATGAGTTTCAAGCATTAGATTATGAAATTTGAATATTTTTACCTTATTATAACTAAACAAAATAGTAAATATTTGCCATTGTAAATTGTAATATTAGCCATAATTTATAGCTAAATTTTTGTCATTAAAGACAAATTTGGGAACTGAGGAAATAAAGGATAAAGGGGGGAGGAGGGACCTTACTCAGTAGGAATTTTTCGGTAACCGAAAAAATAATTCAGACAGCCCAGACCGGGACTCGAACCCGGATCATTTGGTTACGCGCCAAAGGCTCTACCAGTTAAGCTATCCGAGACATTGTCCGTAACTACCATTCCGTCACCTAATAAGACCTACCGAGTAATAAACACCACCGTCCATCTTACGGTAAAGAGCCATAATTTATAGCTAAACTTTAAAAATAGTCGGATCTTTTTTTTAACCACACAGAAAGAAAAATTTCTTAACTGCAGGACTAAATTTTTGGCTCAAGAAAATTTTCGGGTGCTTGAAGGAAGACCGAACACGGAAAGATGAGAACCCAACTAGTGTATATTTGTATTTATATTTGTGACACACAAAATCGTGAAGCCTTCCACATTTTTACAAATATAAATAATGCTGTCAAGCTGGAAAGAATAGGAGTTACAGTAATTATTACGTGAAGCGTTCCACATTCACGTAACAAGATATTGGTAGGAAAGGATTGAGAGAGGAATGTGGAGAGGATCATCTTAATGTGAGTTTATAGAATATGCGAGAAAAAATTATTAGATAGCTCGGACTGGGATTCGAACCCAGAACCTTCCGAAGGCATGTCGGCTACTCTGCCATTTGAGCTATCCGGTCTATACTAAATTTCCTTTCGCTTATTCTATATACATTAAGCCACACCGCCCATCTTACGGCAAGCATTTTTATAAATATAAATAATGCTGTGAAGCGGGAAAGAATAGGAGTTAACTTAAATGATAATTTATCATAAATACTTGATACAATAAATTTTTATATTTGATCAAGATTTTTAGATACTTTAGGGAAGCAGCGCCACCTACTTTAGCTGAAAAAAAAATTTTCTCACCTTGAGAAAAATATTTGATACACATTTTATATTATTTTAACGTGCGATTATATATATTGAATGAAAAAAAAAAATTAGGAAAACGGTTGACCCTGAAGGCCATCCCTGCAACTTCCCGCTAATTCCATACTTAGGCGCTTGAAATTGCACCAATGGCGTTTTTGAGCTCTTCGAGCTCAAAAATACAATTTGTGGGTTATTTTGAGCTCTCCAAGCTCAAAGAGATTGTTTTTCTATGCTTTTGAGCTCTTCGAGCTCAAAAGTCTGATAGGGATTTGATGACACTATTTTTTGAATTTTTAAACCGCAATAACTTTTGAATGAATAAACCGATTTTCACGCGGTTGGCAGCATTCGACGCAGTTTTTTAAGCCTCACAAAGAATCTTAAATTTTGAATTGATCGCGTTAGAAATTTCGGAGTTATTCCGAAAAAACACTTTTTTCGGTTTTCTTTCGTTCACGATATCTCTCGAACGAATCAACCGATTTTGACCAGACTGGTGGCGATCGACGTGGTTTTTTGAGGTTAAGAGCTGATTAGTTTTTGGAATTGAACCATCAAGCCGTTTAAAATTTTTTTCCTACTTTTTTTTAGATCTCTCCAAATTTCTCAAAATCTATCGTTCCGAATCGGTTCAAATTAACAGAAAATCTAAGTTTAGCGAAGCCCTTTCGAATGGCACCAACCGCGATGAAATCGGTTCAACCGTTCAAAAGTTATAAAAGGTTTACATACTTACACACACACACACACACACATACATACAGACATAGTGACACCCTCGCGGGAATAGTCAGGAAAGCTTCCTAGGACCTCAAAACGTCGAGATCTGATGAAAACTCGATTTTCGAAAAACGGGGTAAAACCAATAACTTCCCGATTTTTGAAAATTTTCAATTTTCTTAGCGGGAAGTTAAAAAAATAATTTTTTCGTTACAATTTTTTTTTTTTCGAGTGGTCCATTTTGCCCCACATATCACATATTGGCCTAAAATATCATGAAAGCATTATAGAGGTCATGACGAAAGTTGAAAAAAAAAATTTTTACCTAATTTTTGAGGGGGACCGTCGTGCCCCAGGGAGGCCTTCGTGCCCCAGGTTCCCCTATATCTCAGTAAAGTCGAGTTTCAATGATTTCCTTCAGTAATGTTTATAAAAAATGCCAACCGGTGGTATCTACAATCATACAATCAGTGTTAGAGTTTCTTTTTCAAGAGTACAAATATTTATTTACACGAATAGTTGTTTGCAAATAATAAAATGTTGAATTAATTGAAATATTTGGTGTGACTTAAGTTCAGTAATAAAACAATTGATTAAATACGAATTATTTAAATCTCAAATAATTAATTACTCACGGTGATGTGCTGGATTTATTTAAAATAAAAAATATTAGGATAGTAAGTAGTAACTTTTAACAGCTATTATTTTAAACTGAAATCATCAATTGGTTAAAATTAAATTTAAAAAATAAAAAAACAATTTATTTTAGGGAATTAATCTTGATGGTCGAAGTTTTGATTTTTATTGGTAATTTAAATATCCTTCAAGTGAAAACCAAAACTTATAAATTGCTCAGAGTTTATAATAGAAAAATACTAAACTTAATTTCGAAACCTAAATACTCAATCTTGAATAGTTAAATCGGTAGAGCATAGTTAATAAATATCAAATTAAAACTGATAAAAAATAGTTTTTTCATAATTCTGCCTTGAACAAAAAAATTGAAGCAATAAACAAACAAATATCTTTTCACGATTTGTGTCGTTGATCTCCTAAAATGAAAATTGTCAGTAAAAAGCATCAAAATCAATATTTGATGACAGAATACATAACCATGCGTAATAACTATTTTTTTGTGGCATAAATATGTTTATTAGCAGTTAACAGAGATTTGTTAACCTCATCAAAATACATATTCAAATGAAACAGTCTCTCTTTCGATGCGGCGTGAAGATCACAAACAAATCACGACACAACCTTGTCGCAAAAGCTGTGTGACATGCATGTTCTGCTTGTATTTAAATTTATCCGCATGAGATTGCTAATTAAATATAAGTTATACCATGAATTTGTAATTTGGGATTATTAAACTAGCGGAATTCGAAACTATCCAAACTATGATATAATATGATGTTAAATAAATACATTGCTAATTAACAGTTGATAAATTTCATTAAATGTTAACAAATCCTTTTATCTCTTAAGTACTATCAAAGTAATGTTATGTTTAAACATTGACTCTCATCAAATAATAATGAATTTCAAATTTCAAATATTTACACTGACTAATTATATACTTGTAAATTTACAAGAGGAGTTCATTAATTGGAGTTTATTAATTAGACGTCACTAGCCAATTTCAGACTTCTTCACCTCGATATCGATTTTCATAATTTAATGTATATAATAATAGCTCACGTGTTTGTCAACTTACAATGAGGGTTATTCATTTGTACCACAATGTAAGTCTAGCGTTCTGTCGATTTATTATTACTTATTTGTAATCTAAAGCCATTTTTCAATTTTTTTCCACTAATAGTTTCAAGCTCAAAACAAAAAATTAGGTAAATGGTTGACCCTGAAGGCCATCCCTGCAACTTCTTATTACTTTCGTAATTAAGCGCTCAAAATTGCACTTATTCCGTTTTTGAGCTCTTCGAGCTCAAAAATATAATTTTCGTGTAGTTTTGAGTTCTCCAAGTTCAAAAGTCTGATAAAAGTTCAATAAAACACTATTTTTTGAATTTTCAAACTCCAATAAATTTTGAATGAATGAACCGATTTTCACGCGGTTGGCAGCATATGACGCAGTTTTTTAAATTCTATGATACACTTTCAAACACAAATTAATCAGACCGGAATTTTTAGTGTAATTAAAAAAAAAAAACACTTTTTTCTGATTTCTTTCGTCAACGATAACTCACGAACGAATCAACCGATTTTGACCGGCTTGGTGGCGATGGACGTGGTTTTTTGATGTTAAGAGGTGATTAGTTTTTGGAATCGATCGGTCAAGCTGTTTAAAAGTTATTGAAAAAAACTACACTTAAAAAAAATTTTTTTTTGCAGTTTTTTTAAGATTTCTCAAAATCTACCGGTCCGAATCAGTCCAAGCTATATTCAAAATCTAAGTTCAGCTAAGCTCTTTCGAATGGCGCCAACCGCGATAAAATCGGTCAAGCCGTTCAAAAGTTATGAGAGGTTTACATACATCTACACATACATACATACAGACATACAGATACCATCGCGGGAATAATCAGGGAAGCTTCCTAGGACCTCAAAATGTCGAGATCTGATGAAAACTTGATTTTCGAAAAACGGGGTAAAAACAATAACTTCCCGATTTTTGAAAATTTTAAATTTTCTCAGCGGGAAGTTAAAAAAAATCTGATATTAAAAGTAAGTTAAAGTACCCAGCACTTGAACCCTTAGAAAAATGGGACCAGTATTTGAACAGACTAATCGAATTGTTGTAATACAAAATCCATGTATTTATAATGAGTAATATGCGCATGTTATCATTATTCAATGATACAGTAATTGATTTCTGTAAGTTTTCTTAATTATAAATCAAAACAATTATATTTTTGTTGAAATTTTTTAATGAAAATGGCACTAAACCGTAAATCGAACAATCAGTAACAAAAAACGGTATATCATCATTTTAAGTGAAAAGAAATTGTACCACCCAATGGAATAGTCTTTTCTAAATAATACATATTTTTTGTATACACATAAACTATAATTCTTATATTAAATTTTAGCATCTAACTCTACCTCAAAATTTTCAAAGCGCTACCCAGAACTTGAATAAGCTGGGACCGTATAATTTTAACAGCACTCTAACCTCTAATAGGTTTATAGACTAGCGATCAGCATCCCGACTAGAAATTTCAGTGAGGCAATGATTTGGCGCAAGTAAGGCATGCCGAATTCCAAACTTGCAGTAAGTGAGGCATCCAAACCAAGCCGAAGTTTGGGATGTAACGCAGTTGCGAGGCTCAGCCTAACTTGGCTTCCTGATTAGGTTGCAGTTTGGAAACCAAATTCGCAACGAAGAATCCAAATCTAATTCTTTCTTGATTTTTAGCTTTTTTATTATCAAGCGAAAATTAATTATAACAAATGCTTATTTTTTATCTTCTTTTACTATTTTAAGCATAAATATTAAATTTAGGACTAAATTTTTTGAATATTTCATGAATAAAAAAAAAAAACAAATTCTTTGTTGCTTTTATTTAACATTATTTTTATTATTTAATTTTATTTTTTCTGTAATTTTTTTTTTTGTTTTTCGGAGCGTTTTTTAATTTGAAGAGGTTTTTTTGATTGGTAGATTTGATAAGTCAAGGGGGAAGGAGATGATGGAGGAGTTAGATACACTAATCACACATAATACTTAACTTTACTTCACACTCGCCTTAATAGTAATTATTAATTATTAAAAATCGTACATGTTGAACGCGAGACTCGAACACGGTACCCGACGCACGAGGGCCCTATACCATACCGCGACGCTACGCTGATGATGAGCGACCTCTTACTTCAAGATACTTATAAGCACAACCAATGTTCGGCTTGCCTAATTTAAAACAAATAAGATTCGAATTGGGCTAGCCTAAGTTCGGAAAGCCAAGTTCGCTCCAAATTTGCAAAACTCAGGTTATCGTTACTTGAAACCAGTTCGGCGTTCCCATGATATATCAGACTTAAGGAATCCATAAAACTTTCCTAGTTACGTTCAAATATGGCAAGCCAAACATTTCGTTCTGCCTACCTTGGTTTTTATGAGGTACAACCTAGGCAAGCCTAAGTTAGGCAAGCCAAACTTGCCCCGAATTGGTTCTTCGGCATATGCCTCACTGAAATTTCAAGTCGGGTACATGAGACACCATGTTTATATGTACAATACACAAATACTCTCATAAATACACACTTTTATATGTATAGAACTAAAAGGCTCAACCTTGGAAAGACTTAAAGCCAAATATCTTCTCCCACTCCGTTTTAGAGTACTTTGGCAAGAAATGCCGAAGTTCGTCAAACGTTTGGAATGCCTAACTTGCAGGAAATTATAAAATCCAAAAGTCTACGGAAGTTCGGTTTACCAAACTTAAAGGTAATTAGGGACATTTATGGCAAGCCAAACTTCGGCAAATCTTTGGTTATCGTTACCTCCAGCTAGTCAGGCATTCCAAAGGTTCGCCGAAGTTCGTCTTGCCATAGATGCCCTAAATTACATACAAATTTGGCATGCCAATCTTCGTTTTGCCTAACGTGGATTTAAGAAGGCGTAAATTAGGCTTGCCTAAGTTGGGCAAGCCAAACTTGCCCCTCACTAATTCTTCGGCATTCTTCACTACAATTTCTAGTCGGGATAGGCCATGTTCAGAAGCGGATGGGGACTCGACTGCGTACTCTGAAAACTAAACAAAAAGGTCTTGGTGGTAGAGGTAGGCTTACAGGAAAAGTAATAGACAAATTAACTGTGTACTATGGTTTATCAATACGTCCTCATTGCGATTCTATTAAAGATATGAAATCTGCTATTATGGCAACTTTTTACCACTACGGTTCGACTGATGAAAATCCGAATCATGATATGTGTCCCAAAGGCGAAGATTCTTGGTGCTCTTACCAGCGCGCTGAAGCAAGTGGAGAGCTTGATACTTATACTCAAGATTATTCTCCCTTACCTCCTGATGTTTTAAAAGCTATTAAACCGATTTACGACGATCTCAGTAATGATAATTTACTTTCAAGATGTGTAGGTGGATTCAATCAGAATAATAATAAGAGCTTCAACCAACTAGTGTGGAAAATATGCCCAAAAACCGTGAATACTAGTTCTACTATCGTATAAATTGCTGCATACATAGCTACTTGTATATTTAATGAAGGTTCAAATTCATTATTAATGATTATGGATACCCTAGGACTTAATTGTCGGTCTAATTCCCATCGGTATGCTGATAAATTGGATGCTGCACGTGTGAAAGTGGCAGATCAGCGCGCCAACGACAACACTCGGGAAGGCAGAATGCTTCGTAGGCAACAGCAAATTGATGTTTTGGAAACTTCCACAATGGCTGAAGAACTATTATATGGCCCAGGAATAGATGACTCGATGTAAGTAATTTAATAATTCGTATTTCTGTACGTGAATCTAGAGTGAAACTTTAAACGCGTTTTTCTCAAAACTATGTTTTTTGAACTGGTGACAACTGTAACTCGAAAACCGCTCAGTAGATTTTAATAAAATTTATACAGCTTTTAGAATATATAATAAACTCGGACCTGATCGAAGGATTTTTTTTTTTTTCAAAAATTTCGATTTTTTAAAACCAATTAACTGTTGATTTTTTCCCAAAAATCTAGACAAAAATTTCCTGAAGCCGCCATTTTGTTAATTTTTGAAAAAAAAAAATCCTTCGATCAGGCCCAGGATTATCTATTTATAAAACTAATTTTTTTCATCCGATTGATTTTAGATGAATTTCCAAGGACTTATGATTGTCACCGCAAGGACCTTTTTTTGGAACTGGGTCAACACAGACAGCTATAACTTTGAAAATAAAATTTTTTTTTTTTTGAAATTTTCGTGATTTCAAGTCAAAACATTGTATAATAATGCCATATTACTACTTTTGTAAAATAACATGATTTAATAGCAAAAAAAAAATACTGAAAATTCTCATTTTTTCGTGCCTCTGACTACCCCTAACCCCTTAAAATGCCTGGGACAAACTTTGGTTTAATGAATTTAATGAAACAAATTAATTTTCGGTACTTTTTATTAAAGAAGATTTTTAGATAACTAATTAAGTTTCTAAACATTATGGACCAAATTATATATTATGGACGAATAACTTAAAATTTAATCTTAAAGTTTTAATTTTGGGTATGGGACAGCCCAGGGGACTGTTATTTCGGTGGTTTACGAATTTATAGCAAAAAAACCAAAATTTATTTCATTTTAGTTTTCAATGCTCCAAACAGAAATATTTTTTTACTTTCGTAGCAAATTTTTTTTGGTAAGGAAATAACAATTTTTCCAATAAAAAAATGCCTGGAACAGTGAAAAACATCCTTACAGAGAATCACCCATATATTACAAGTAGGGTCAAATACGTTTTACTTTGAAACTTGTTCAACTACTGGGTACTTTACCTTTATTCAATTAAATATTTAAATGTAATTTGCATCAGACTCCTGTAGTGAAACTTCAATTTTTCCAAAAATAAACTATTATTTATTTCAATCATTTGATTTCGTCTAAAAATACCTTACGTTAAAAAATTTTTAAAACAACAAAAGTTTTTCCAAAACTTTTTAGATATTCATTCAAATAATAAAACGAACGCTTTTAACTTTAACTTATATAGTATAAATGTTTTATTTTATATTAATTAAAGTCAGAAAGTTGTTGCGAAAAGTTATTTTCTTAATAGTTTGAAAACGCGTGAAACTCTTTCATTTTTATTAAAGAAACTTTAATTCATTCAATTTTCTCTTACTTTCCAACAAAATATATAACAGTATACATTATACAATATACATACATACTTGGTCTTTTTATCCTCTTGAAAGTATGTTTGCTTGAAAGGCCAGTTAAACTCTTGAAAAAAAGTTTTCGCACGATAACGAAGATAGTTGTTCTTTTGCACGCCTCATAAGCGAAGCGGATGAGGTTGTGCTCTTCACTCGCCTTACAAAAATCAAGCGATTTCTTGAACTAAAATTGTCTCTATTTATTTTCTATTGCACTTGTAGAATAATATTTACACATAAATGTCATGGCAAAACACTAGTTTCAACACTTATGACATTTTTAAAAGACATTTTGCTTTTTAAATATATAAAAAAAAAATTAGGAAAACGGTTGACCCTGAAGGCCATCCCTGCAACAATTTAACTCCATAGATGTCCCAAATTACATGCAAATTTGGCATGCCAATCTTCGTTTTGCCTAATGTGGATTTAAAAAGACGCAAATTAGGCTTGCCTAAGTTAGGCAAGCCAAACTTGCCCCTCACTAATTCTTCGGCATTCCTCACTACAATTTCTGGTCGGGATGTGACTACCGTGATTTGTGAATTATAAATAAATAAAAATTTCGCTTTATTAAGTAATGACTTTTGTTAAATTGCACTGTAATATTGACATTTTTGAAGATATAAGCATATATTTTATATATTTATATATAATATATATAAGTATATAAAATAAAATATATGAAAAATTTATGTGGGTACTCAAATGAAAGGTCTCGATGAGTGTAATGTCTGGGTGAATTTATATCTTTAAAAATGTCAATAGTTTACAAGATATAAGGTCATTTCTTAATTATTGATATTTCTAAAGATGTAAGCTCATCCTGATGTCACACTCATCAAGAGCTTTCATTTGAGTACCCATATGCATTTTTGATATATACATATATATATAAATATATAAAATATATGAAAAATTGATGTGGGTACTCAAATAAAAGGTCTCGATGAGTGTAATGTCGGAGTGAGCTTATATATTTAAAAATGTCAATAGTTGACAAGATAGCAATGTCAGTTCTTAATTATTGACATTTTTTAATATATAAGCTCATCCTGATGTCACACTCACCAAGAGCTTTCATTTGAGTACCCACATGCATTTTGATATATTTTTCATATATACATATATATATAATATATATATAAATATATAAAATATATGAAAAATTGATGTGGGTACTCAAATGAAAGGTCTCGATGAGTGTAATGTCGGAGTGAGCTTATATATTTAAAAATGTCAATAGTTGACAAGATAGCAATGTCAGTTCTTAATTATTGACATTTTTTAATATATAAGCTCATCCTGATGTCACACTCACCAAGAGCTTTCATTTGAGTACCCACATGCATTTTGATATATTTTTCATATATACATATATATATAATATATATATAAATATATAAAATATATGAAAAATTGATGTGGGTACTCAAATGAAAGGTCTCGATGAGTGTAATGTCGGAGTGAGCTTATATATTTAAAAATGTCAATAGTTGACAAGATAGCAATGTCAGTTCTTAATTATTGACATTTTTTAATATATAAGCTCATCCTGATGTCACACTCACCAAGAGCTTTCATTTGAGTACCCGCATGCATTTTGATATATTTTTCATACATACATATATATATAATATATATATAAATATATAAAATATACGAAAAATTGATGTGGGTACTCAAATGAAAGGTCTCGATGAGTGTAATGTCGGGATGAGCTTATATCTTTAAAAATGTCTATAGTTAACAAGATAAAAGATCATTTCTTAATTATATGTCTAGAAATGGAGCATTTTCGAATGCAGCCTAAATACTTATCATGATAAATTGACTATCGATGAGAATGATATGAACCCTTGAAAAGGCGGAAATTCAAGTCAAGACCTTTGCAATGACACTGAATTTCACAAAAAAAAAAACCTATTTTATCATATGACTATCCTGGAGACAAAATTTTTGTTATTCTCTTAATAATATAGATATACTTTTTTCAATACTCACTCTTATGTCAAACATTAGAATGTTATTATATTCTGACTCTAAAATCGAAAAATTTTAGTTTTTTATACTTCATGTTTATTTTTTTTATGATTGCAATCATGATGATATTAACTATCTCCGATGATAAAAGTTACCATCTAGATGATAAACCGTATCATCATAATTGTGGGAATTAATATACACTGATTGTACTAATTACAATCGCCGGATTGTTGCATTTATCATCTTAACTTTGTAAAAGTTAATAATTATCCTTGATAGTAGAAGCTACAAAATAGGGATGGTTACCGTTAACACAAAATTCTCTCCGTGTAGGAGTCAAACGGTATTGTTGCCATAAGAATGCGTTAACCTACTGGAACTTTTTACAAGTAACTATCTACTATAGAGTTCCTGTAGCTAAATTTTTTTCTCCGTGTAGCAAAATTTTTCAAAAGTTATGTCATGAGGACAAATGCAATAGTTAGATTTATATGAAATCTACAAAAAACGGAAAGTTATGATCCGACATTTCGGTACCAGTTTATAAATCGATTTTCGAGATAATTATAACTGTCAGGTACCTTTTTTCGTGGGATAAGTACTTTTGAGGTCACTTAATTGACTTACATACCAATTCTGGGAAAAAGGGTATTTTAGCTGACGATGAAAATTCGTGACTAGACCACTGGCTTGCGGGCCATATGTAGTGGCTTGCACCCGGGCAAAAAGATTAGATCGGACCATATGTGATTATACTTATAATGCTGGTTCGTGAAAGTTTTAACTTTATCAGACATCAGGAAAAACTGCTAGTTTTATTTGGAAAGAAGAAAGTTTCTTGGATAATAATGAAATTAACAGTGAAAAGTTTTCTGCAGTGTTGAATAGATGTTGAATATATGTTGGGAAATTGTTACTAAAGACAGATATGCAGTATAAAGATGACCATTCATGTGTATCTATTATTTACGAAAAAGTTTCGACAGAAATAGCTTTCATTCATCGTTAGCTGGTTATAACTTTTTACAAATCCCTGACATTTATTTTTTATTAATCACTTTTGGAGTAGTTTCTGTCGTAGGTAATTAATTATTAAAACCGCAACGTTACGGTCGAAAAGATTTTAAGAATGTTGAAAATTTGAATTCAGTTATTAGAATCGTCAATTAGTTAATAAAAATTCAAGTAAAGTAAGAAAATATTGACAGTAAGACTTGTACTATTGTTATCCGCGCTACTTTTTTTTTGCAATTTCCACCGAAAAATTGATCGATTGAATCCAATTTGCTTCTCCAGTTTGTAACGTCCACGTTTTCAAAAATTATAAAAATAAATAATTTATTTGTCCCCGGCTCGAAATTTGCTCGCCGGAGTCCAGGGTCATAAACGGGGATTACATTATCAATAACAAAATAATAAACAAAACACTTCATTTTAAATAAATCAAAGAAAAAAAGAAAAAAACCTCTTTATTGGCCTGATCATGTTAATAAACGATATAAACAATATAAACAAATTAAACAATATAAACAATATATTAGAACACTCTTTTCACACATACTCGCGGTTCAAAATCGCGAACTAACTGTCAAGAGCTGGTTCCCCGCTTCCCCAGGAGACTAGCCGTCACCCCTGGGCCTAAACCTCTACCCCGAGAGCGAATGGAGAGTGTCCTCTTCGCCCCCACCTACACGGCTTATGGTCACCTACCGTACCTCAGCTGAGGGCTTCGGCACGGGGAGAAGCACTTTCATCCGGTCGGTTCATGATACTTACCTGGGCCTTGGTCAGACTCCAGGTAGAGTATCATCCTCTGGAATTATTTGGTGAAGAGTATTCGCCCGAGTAATTCTCCCGAGAAAGAACTGCTTGCTTTATCGAGCCAAATTTTGGCGTTTATCATTTTTCCCCCAACTCTCTTGTAACGAACCGGAAGGGTCGTTTTAGACATCTGTCCGGTGCCCTCGAACTAGCATTCAAAAATAATTATTTATTATTTTTGTCGTAATTTCCTTCATTTTCTATCCATTCGTTTCGCCAAATTCTAAGTTTTTATTTTCGAAACTCAATTCTTTATTATTTTAATCGTAATTTCCTTCATTCTCTATCCATTCGTTTCGTCAAATTCACAATTCTTTATTATTTTAATCGCAATTTCTTTCATTATATATCCATTCGTTGATTTTCCATACTAAATTGTCCTCGGGACTTATAAAATCTTCGATTACCTAAATTATTTCTTACAAAATAATAATCGTCATTTCTTTCATTTTATATCCATTCATCGCTTTCCCATACTAAATCTTGTTCGGAACTTAGAATAATTTTCCCAGTCTTTTAATTTCTTTTACAATTAATTCGCTCGGCTTCGTAATAATTTCTCACACGCTTAATTTCTTAATTTTAATCATACCTTCAGTAACAATAATATAAAATTATTAACTAAATAAATACAATAATTAAATAATAATTGCCGCACTAATAACAATAATTGTTTCTATTAATTTTTAAGTAATTAATAAAAAAATAAACTAAAATACTCAAATACAAAAAGTAAAATTTGGGTCATAAGTTCTAGAATTATATGTCAATTTAGAAAGAGACTGATACATCTAAACAACACCCAAATAAATTAAATTTTGATTCAAGTATCAGCTAAATACTTGTAACGTCCACGTTTTCCAAAAATATAAATAACTAATTTGTCCCCGGCTCGAAATTTGCTCGCCAGAGTCCAGAGTCATAAACGGGGATCACATTATCAATAACAAAATATAAACAAAACACTTCATTTTAAATAAATCAAAAAAAAGAAAACCTCTTTATTGGCCTGATCATATTAATAAACGATATAAACAATATAAGCAAATTAAACAATATAAACAATACATTAGAACACTCTTTTCAACAAATATCAAAAGCTTAAGTGATAATATGTACAAACTTTATGTCAAAATTAACAATATTCGAACATAACCCGCACACACCGTTTGTTTTTCCGTTTTCGGTGCCACCTGGTGGCTAAACTCTGTCTACTACTTTTACAAAGTAGTAATCCTACCGACGGTTACACCCTAAATCGCGGCCCTACTTACCCCTAATCCCGTTCGGATGCTTGGAAAGCAACCCTTTCCGGCCCTACTTACCCCTAATCCCGTTCGGGTGCTTGGAAAGCAACCCTTTCCGGCCCTACTTACCCCTAATCCCGTTCGGGTGCTTGGAAAGCAACCCTTTCCAGCTACGCGGTGGCCAAATTTCCCCCACATGGTCAAGTCAGCACTTTCATCCGGTCGGTTCATGATACTTACCTGGGCCTTGGTCAGACTCCAGGTAGAGTATCATCCTCTAGAATTACTTGGTGAAGAGTATTCGTCCGAGTAATTCTCCCGAGAAAGAACTGCTTGCCTTATCGAGCCAAATTTTGGCGTTTATCATTTTTCCCCTAACTCTCTTGTAACGAACCGGAAGGGTCGTTTTAGACACCTGTCCGGTGTCCTCGAACTAGCATTCAAAAATAATTATTTATTATTTTAATCGTAATTTCCTTCATTTTCTATCCATTCGTTTCGCCAAATTCTAAGTTTTTATTTTCGAAACTCAATTCTTTATTATTTTAATCGTAATTTCCTTCATTTTCTATCCATTCGTTTCGTCAAATTCACAATTTTTTATTATTTTAATCGCAATTTCTTTCATTATATATCCATTCATCGCTTTCCCATACTAAATCTTGTTCGGAACTTAGAATAATTTTCCCAGTCTTTTAATTTCTTTTACAATTAATTCGCTCGGCTTCGTAATAATTTCTCACATGCTTAATTTCTTAATTTAATCATACCTTCGGTAACAATAATATAAAATTATTAACCAAATAAATACAATAATTAAATAATAATCACCGCACTAATAACAATAATTGTTTCTATTAATTTTTAAGTAATTAACTAAAATACTCAAATATAAAAAGTAAAATCTGCGTCATATACTTCGGAAATGTTATTAATTCAATGATGAAAAATCGTAATATGAATATGATCTGTTAATATTTTGTAAAGTTACCAGATAAATAATTGTAGCGAATTTTTCGCTGAACAAGTGGTTCATAATAAAGTATTACTTTATACAAAATAATATTTGAGAAGTTTTAAATGACATATTATGTTTCATCCCTCTAAAAATTAGCGAGTTCTGCAAAGTAACAAAAATTAAATTTATAACTATTTTATCTGAATCACTGCAAACTAATAATTTTATCGAATAAAAGGAACCTTTTAGTCAAAAAATATGAGAAATTTTAATTCAGTAATTAGAATCGCTCATTAATGAATAAAAATTCAAGTAAAGTTAGAAAATATTCACAGTAAGACTTGTGTTATTGTTGTCCTTGATACTATTTTTTTGCAATTTTCACCAAAAAATTTTTCTATTGAATTTAATTTGCTTTTCCAGTTCTAAAATTATATGTCAATTTAGAAAAAAACTTTAATCAGATAATCTGAAGATTTATTTTAACGTTTCATACTATCCAGACTTATTAATATTATAGTAATTAGTTATCAATAACATTTATGATTCTTTTCCATAAAATCGAGATATTGAATGTTCGGAGATGTGTCAAGTGTTTCAAGAAGAAGAATATAATAACTATTGAATGGTACTTGATTACTTGATCTACCGGTCCGATCAGGAAATCGTTAGACTACCTCTCGCCATCTATTTGCTGAAGCGAAACTATTTACTGTTGATTAAATTTATTGAACTAAAATTATCAAAATATTCAATAAAATCGCGAGTAGGGTAGGGCGGGGCTAGTTGATCACTTTTTGGTTCGACCTTCCATAACTTTAAGACGATGTATCGGATTTAATCAAGTCATATACTGTTAGGTTCGTAATTTAGTCTTCTTCAAAAGGTCTAGTGACACAAAAACGATCCGAGTTCAAATTTTCAAGTTATTTCCGGAAATACGCGAGCACTCCAAATTGCTCAACTTGCCCCACTAGTGAGGCTAGTTGAGCATGGGTATGAGGCTAGTTGTGCAATGGCTAAAATAGACGGAATGACTGTATAGAATGATATGAAAACAAAATAAAATTGTAATTAACAAGTAAATATTTAATTTATTATAATTCTACATACAGTCGACGTCATTGATTTGTAACGGTTGGCAATGATTCGGGTAGGATAAAAAATTCTTAATTTGGACATCTCTCACTAAAAATTTCAATTAATAATATGTTCAGAAAATAAAAAAAATATACGAAACTATGAAGAAAATTCACATAAAATAAATAATTGTAAGCTCAGACAAACATAATTATAGAAATTTATCCAAACAAAAATTACTATACATAAACATAATTAAAGATGAAAAATTCCTACTTGGTAAATCACCAGAGAAATAATTTGAATATTAAAAACTATACAAATAAAATATTTCAAATAAATTTGATGTTTCAATTAAAAGAAAATAAATAAAATATTAGTCTCCTTATGATTACAGTCTTAAAAATAAATAATATCAAATAATTATAGCTCAATATAAAGACATTTACTAAATTATTAGATCATATTATCATACAAAATTAAAATTGAAAAGGCCTAAAATTAGAAAATAGTCCATTGAAATAATTTAAATTTAAAAAAAATGGAATTATATAAAGAAGATACAAAGGAAATTAAAAAATAATGACAAACCTAAATTCAGACAATTTGATTAAAAGACATCAAGGTTATTTGACATATACACAAATGAACAATTCTGAATATAGAAAAGCTTTACAAATGAACATCTCTAATTATGGACAAGAAAATTCGGAAATTTCTCAATTTGGACATCTCTCATTGAAGAAAACACAAAAAAAAATTAGGAAAACGGTTGACCCTGAAGGCCATCCCTGCAACTTCCCGCTAATTCCATACTTAGGCGCTTAAAATTGCACCAATGACGTTTTTGAGCTCTTCGAGCTCAAAAATACAATTTATGGGTTATTTTGAGCTCTCCGAGCTCAAAGAGATTGCTTTCCTATGCTTAAAAGCTCTTCGAGCTCAAAAGTCTGATAGAGATTTGATGACACTATTTTTTGAATTTTTAAACCGCAATAACTTTTGAATGAATAAATCGATTTTTACGCGGTTAGAAGCATTCGACGAAGTTTTTCAAGCCTCACAAAGACTCTCAAATTTTGAATTGATCGCGCTAGGAATTTTGGAGTTATTCCAAAAAAACACTTTTTTCGGTTTTCTTTCGTTCACGATATCTCTCGAATGAATCAACCGATTTTGACCGGACTGGTGGCGATCGACGTGGTTTTTTGAGGTTAAAAGCTGATTAGTTTTTGGAATTGAACCTTTAAGCCGTTTAAAAGTTATTCCAAAAAAACCACATTTGAAAAAAATTTTTTTTTCAGTTTTTAAGGTTTCTCAAAATCTATTGATCTGAATCGGTCCAAATAGTTTTCAAAATCTAAGTTTGGTCAAGCCCTTTCGAATGGCACCAACCGCGATGAAATCGGTCAAGCCGTTCAAAAGTTATAAGCGGTTCACATACTTTCACACACACACACACACACACACACACACACACACACACACACACACACACACACACACACACACACACATACAGACACCGTGACAACCTCGCGGGGATAGTCAGAGAAGCTTCCTGTGACCTTCAAACGTCGAGATCTGATGAAAACTCGATTTTTGCAAAACGGGGTGAAAACAATAACTTCCCGATTTTTGAAAATCTTCGATTTTCTTAGAGGGAAGTTAAAAATTAGGAAAACGGTTGACCCTGAAGGCCATCCCTGCAACTTCCCGCTAATTCCATACTTAGGCGCTTAAAATTGCACCAATGACGTTTTTGAGCTCTTCGAGCTCAAAAATACAATTTATGGGTTATTTTGAGCTCTCCGAGCTCAAAGAGATTGCTTTCCTATGCTTAAAAGCTCTTCGAGCTCAAAAGTCTGATAGAGATTTGATGACACTATTTTTTGAATTTTTAAACCGCAATAACTTTTGAATGAATAAATCGATTTTTACGCGGTTAGAAGCATTCGACGAAGTTTTTCAAGCCTCACAAAGACTCTCAAATTTTGAATTGATCGCGCTAGGAATTTTGGAGTTATTCCAAAAAAACACTTTTTTCGGTTTTCTTTCGTTCACGATATTTCTCGAATGAATCAACCGATTTTGACCGGACTGGTGGCGATCGACGTGGTTTTTTGAGGTTAAGAGCTGATTAGTTTTTGGAATTGAACCTTCAAGCCGTTTAAAAGTTATTCCAAAAAAACCACATTTGAAAAAATTTTTTTTTCAGTTTTTTTAAGATTTCTCAAAATCTATTGATCTGAATCGGTCCAAATAGTTTTCAAAATCTAAGTTTGGTCAAGCCCTTTTGAATGGCACCAACCGCGATGAAATCGGTCAAGCCGTTCAAAAGTTATTAGCGGTTCACATACTTTCACACACACACACACACACACACACACACACACACACACACACACACACACACACACACACACACACACACACACACACATACAGACACCGTGACAACCTCGCGGGGATTGTCAGGAAAGCTTCCTGTGACCTTCCAACGTCGAGATCTGATGAAAACTCGATTTTTGCAAAACGGGGTGAAAACAATAACTTCCCAAATTTTTGAAAATCTTCGATTTTCTTAGCGGGGAGTTAAAAATACAATATTTTCTGAATTAAAAAATTCAAAAATAAGTAATAATTTTAAAAAACACGTTTTAATATAAAACCAAATTTTTTAGAAATCTATCTATTGAACTGGTCTTTATGAATTTTATCATAGTATCACGTTAGTAGTCAAGAAAGAAAAGTTTAACATAAATAACCCTCTTCATTGACTCTAGTCATCAGCGATGAACGCTGCATTAACCGCGTACTCCTACGACCTGGACAATTTGAGCGACGACGAGATGGCGGGCAACTTGTCTCAATCATCAAATTCAGTGCATCATCAAAACGGATCATCGCAATGTAAATTACAACAGTGCAATTAGCCGCGACTCTAGCACGTGCCGGCGTTGATACTCAATCGGCACCATCCCCCGCAAAAATCTACCTAAAAATTAAAAAATCGTACATTACCTATGATGAATAAAAATTAATTTTTTAGCAGAGCTCTCTGAAGAAGATGTCTTGGTACAGAGTTTATAAGCCTTGAACAATTGTTTTTATCTGATCCTCACATTAATTTACATAAAAACGATTTTTTTTTATTAATCACTTTGACTACATTTTGAATTATCCAAAAAATTTATTCCTACTTTTTAGTTTGGTTTTATATTAAAGCGTGTTTTTTTAAACTATTACTAATTTTTTAATTTTTTAATTCAGAAAATATTGTATTTTTTTTTTGTTTTCTTCAATGAGAGATGTCCGAATTGAGAAATTTCCGGATTTTCTTGTCCATAATTAGAGATGTTCATTTGTAAAGCTTTTCTATATTCAGAGTTGTTCATTTGTGTATATGTCAAATAACCTTGATGTCTTTTAATCAAATTGTCTGAATTTAGGTTTGTCATTTTTTTTTAAATTCCTTTGTATCTTCTTTTCATAATTCCATTTTTTTTTTTATTTAAATTGTTTCAATGGACTATTTTCTAATTTTAGGCCTTTTGAATTTTAATTTTGTATGATAATATGATCTAATAATTTAGTAAATGTCTTTATATTGAGCTATAGTTATTTGATATTGTTTATTTTTAAGACTGTAATCATAAGGAGACTAATATTTTATTTATTTTCTTTTAATTGAAACATCAAATTTATTTGAAATATTTTATTTGTAGAGTTTTTAATATTCAAATTATTTCTCTGGTGATTTACCAAGTAGGAATTTTTCATCTTTAATTATGTTTATGTATAGTAATTTTTGTTTGGATAAATTTCTATAATTATGTTTGTCTGAGCTTACAATTATTTATTTTATGTGAATTTTCTTCATAGTTTCGTATATTTTTTTTATTTTCTGAACATATTATTAATTGAAATTTTTATTGAGAAATTTCCAAATTAAGAATTTTTTATCCTACCCGAATCATTGCCAGCCGTTACAAATCAATGACGACGACTGTACGTATAATTATGATTATAATAATAATTATAAACATAACAGTATTAATTATAAATATGTTATATATTTATTAATATAATATCAATATGAGTTATTTTTATTTATACACATGATATTAAATCATCGCATGTACAAATCAATTGATCATTATTAATTTAGTGAGGGGGCGTCCATTAATTATGTGAGGTGTTCTAGGGGGGGAGTGGATCATGCTAAATCTTACCAAATCTCACTTAGGGGGAAGGGGGGGGGATCTTAACAAATATCACGTAATTTTTTCTCTAGCAGAAAACAGTGTAAAATTGCGTGAAATAGTATTTCTATAATAAAATATGGCCAAATTTGACACAATAGTGTTTGTCGTATTCGTCTGAACTCTGCAGAGCAGCAAAGTAGCGCTCGATTGTTTAATTTGATTATTGATCGATAGGATTCACTAATTTTTTAGGTATAGATTTCTTTAGAAATCTATCGGTGGTAGCCGGTCTCATGTCGTAATTTTAATACAATTTTGTCATAATATGTTTAATTATCTTCAATTTAAACTATTGTTCGTCGACTTTTAATACTTTTTTCAATTTATTTCGTAGTTGAGAAAATTCAATAAAAATCAATAATAAATTAAATTTTAGCTTTTATCATCAAATGACTTTTATATGTAATAAATAATAGTTTAAAAAAACTAAAAACACGCTTTTTATAGAAAACCAAACTAAAAAATAGAAAATAAATTTAAATTAAGAATAGTGTTAAAAATTTCAATAAATATAAATTAATAATAGTGTAAATAAAAAAAATGTATTTTATTTTAAAAAAAGCGTGAGGTGCATGGTGTCAATAGTTATAAATATTTTATTGACAGATATGAGTAGAGTGATTATCATTTTGATAATATCTTAAAAAGCACCCCACGCTCTTTTTAAAATAAAATACATTTTTTTTATTTACACTATTATTAATTTATATTTATTGAAATTTTTAACACTATTCTTAATTTAAATTTATTTTCTATTTTTTAGTTTGGTTTTCTATAAAAAGCGTGTTTTTATTTTTTTTAAACTATTATTTATTTTTTACTTTTTAGTTTGTTTTATTTATAAAAGCATGATTTTTAGTTTTTAAACTATTATTTGTTGATTATCAAAAATATTCAGGCGCGCAAATTACCCACGGAGAGTTACATACTGACATACTGACATACAAGTGAAGCTAATAAAAAATAATTATTTATAAATATTATAAATACGGGGAATCAGAGTTCGATTTCGGAGAGCGAGCCTGAGAAACGGCTACCAGAACCAAGGAAGGCCGCAGGCGCGCAGATTACCCACGGAGAGTTACTGACATACTGACAAACTGACAAACAAACAAACTGACATACAAGTGAAGCTAATATAAAGCGTGTAAAAAATCCTATTTTTTAGGTAGATGTCTTTAAATATCTATTTGCTGTAGTCAATCTCATATCGTTATTTGCAAAAATATATTAAAAAATAAATTTTAGGACATTACGGCCTTTTAATAACGTGTTTTTTTCAATATTCAAACAAGAAATCTACCTATCCATGTCGGGTGTAGCCGAATGGCACTTTTTTTTCTCAATAATCCAACCCGTTTACAGCCAAAACATAAATTTTAAATAATCTCGCGTGAGATTAGGGGAGGGGGAGGGAGTTGAGGAAAAATCTTACGAAATCTTATCAAGGGGGGAGGGGGGGGGGTTTAAAAAATTCTCAAAAATGCCTCACGTAATTTATGGACGCCCCCTGAAGAAAAATTTCATTTTTCAATATTGAAAATCTAGTAGGGCTGGTTTAACACGCAGTCAGCGCCTTGCTCAACTAGCCCCAATTGAGGTAACAAAAGAAAAGTTAGGTTATAAAAGAATGATAACAATTAAAAATAAACAATCATATATAATCGAAAGGGCAAACATTAAGTCATCTGTGAATACTTTCGTGATCACGAAATAGCATTTTTAAGCGAGTGTAGGAGAAAAATTCTAAAGACCTGTTTTTTTTTTGACGCAAAAAAAAGAGAAAACGTTTTGTCAGTTAGTCTAAACATCGGACGGCAGTTGACTTTCGCGCGATGTGTTCTCCTCTCGTAACCCTTTCTTTTCACCATTTACACTTTTGTTGTACAGGGGCCATTCATTAATTACGTAAGGACAATTTTGGTGACTTTTGACCCCCCTTACCCCCATGTAAGTATACGTAAGATTTCTTGAACCCCCCTTTCCCTTTCTTACGTAAGATTCTATCGTGATCTTCTAAGTAATAAACTGTTATTTTAGGAAAGGATCAGTTTTACTAAAACTAACAGGTCAACGTGGATCCACCATTCTTATTTTTTAACAAGTAATAATGTTTTTTATTAAAAAAAGTTTTGTATTTTTTCAATAGTAAAAATACGATAATACACGGAAAAATACTATAATTTTTTCTATAGAACCGAACATGGATAACAATAAAAACATATGAAATTTTAATAAGTTATTTTTTTTTTTCAATAAGCAATAAAAATTATTTGAATAAAATAAAAATTTGACTGTACACTTTAAAAATAAGAAAACTATTTGGAATCCAAAATGAAATTAGGTTTTTTTAATATTGAATTTTGATTCACGAAATATTACGTAAGAATTAATTTCACCCCCCCCCCCCAACATAAGGACATGTAGAGATTTTCTTAACCTCTCCTCCCCCTCAATATCCTTACGTAATTAATGAATGGCCCCACAGTCGACGCTCTCTGTATTGGACCTCTCTGTATTTGACCGCTCTCTGTATTTGACCACATTCTTCCTCCCCGTGCAAAAAAAAATTTGTTTCGTTATGAATTTCATTGTGAATTTGATAATGAAATTCAGATTTTGAAACAAATATGAGTTTGATAATGAATTAGCTATAAAAATCCTCTAATTTTCTATTGCAGCTGAATCTAACAGCTAACCAACAGCTGAAATCTAATAATTTAATGGGTTATTTTTAAAAACTTACTTTTCACTTTAAACAAGTGATAAGTACATTATAAAAATCGTATATTTCCAGCTTTGAAGAAGATTCAAAATTGTTGAATCTAAAGAAATTAAGACAACGAAGAGGAGTAATTCATGATGAATTTGATAATAATGATTATCAATTTAGTACGAGAGTTATATTGAATTAATTATAAGATAAATATGTTTTATTTTATAATTGTATTTTTTGTTTTTACCCCCGAAATTTCAAAAAAAAAAAAAAAAACTATTTTATTTAACTTAGAGGAAATGTATTACTAATTTAACAGTAATCAACAAAAATCATGGAACCATATAAAATTAATACTTGATTCATAATAAATTTATCATAAAAAGGTTATAAATTTTATATTAATTTGATCTTATCTTAATACTTGATTCATAATAAGTTTATTATAAATCATAAATAATTATCATAAATAAATAAATAAATAAATAAACTTAATTTAATAATGCAGAATGAAATATATTTTTTAGTTTATTTCTTTTTCAAATTATTCAATAAATAAATTTTCTTTTGTAATAGCACAAACAACGAACTGTAAACAATAGATATATATTTTTAAAAATAAATTTTAAATCTTGTTAACGCTTACATAAGAGTCACAAATAATTTTTTTTTAAATAGATTTATTATCATCAAATTCATCATGAATTACTCCTCTTCGTTGTCTTAATTTCTTTAGATTCAACAATTTTGAATCTTCTTCAAAGCTGGAAATATACGATTTTTATAATGTACTTATCACTTGTTTAAAGTTAAAAGTAAGTTTTTAAAAATAACCCATTAAATCCACAGATTCGGTAGAATCTGGCGCCAAGTTCCGTTCAAATCCGTTGTAAACGGAGCGCCAGACTACCGACTGTGTTTACTGTAAGCAGAACGGTATTTCGAGGTTGCAAAATTTTATTTAATTATATGGTTCTCCTTTTTCCAAAATGATATATTATAAAATTAATTTATACTTTATTTTACTGATATTAATTAATTATAATCAATTATACCACTTAATTCACTTAAAATTATTAAATTTTATCAGCACAAACTATAGTAAGCCCAGAAATTTCGATCCTGACTTTTTTTCGATGGGGAATATCAGCGCCACAGACTAGATAAAATAAAAATGTGTAGTAATCCTTCCTATAGACACGCAACTACAGTAAAAAGTGATTCATAGCTTGCATCTATGGCCGCCAGGGTGCACTAGAATTACATCTACATAAACTGTAGCTTCAAGGGGATAGTTTGCAGTAAAAAATGCAGTCAACACGAGATTTAAGTTGTTATCAATTGTAAATTTTCATTATAATTACAAAAATACTAAAATCCGAACAAAACAGTTTCACTGTAAAAAGTCGCGCCAAGTCCACGTTCATAAGACTATTAGGAAAAAAAATTTTTTTTTTTCTTGACAAAAAGATACAAAATAAAAAAATTAAAAAATCCGAGTAACCGATATGATTGTTTATGATTTTCGGAAATTAAAAAAAATTTTATTGTAAATTTAAAAATTCAAAAAAAAATTTTAGAACGTACTTGGTGTGCGTCATTGTGTATTTCAATTTTTTTAAAGTCCTAGTAAATAGATTTTACGAATTTCATTAAAAGTAAAATATTTTGTAACCGCGCACACTAAATACGTTCTAAAATTTTTTTTTTTAATTTTTAAATTTACAATAAAATTTTTTTTAATTTCCGAAAATCATAAACAATCATATCGGTTACTCGGATTTTTTAATTTTTTTATTTTGTATCTTTTTGTAAAGAAAAAAAAAAATTTTTTTTCCTAATAGTCTTATGAACGTGGACTTGGCGCGACTTTTTTACAGTGAAACTGTTTTTGTTCGGATTATTAGATTTCAGCTGTTGGTTAGCTGTTAGATTCAGCTGCAATAGAAAATTAGAGGATTTTTATAGCTAATTCATTATCAAACTCATATTCGTTTCAAAATCTGAATTTCACTATCAAATTCACAATGAAATTCATAATGAAACAAATTTTTTTTTGCATGGGTCTGTATTTGACGATTTTACACAGCTCTTATGGACAAGGACGAGTCAAATACAGAGAATGGTCCTGTACGGGTGAGTCAAATACAGAGAGCGTTGACTGTAAGTTGCTTAGTTTTCGAGATATTTCGATTGCACAACTTACCCCTACGATCAACTAGCCCCGCCCTACCCTACTCTAAGAATTACAGTTACAGATTATATCAGTTTGCTTTAAGTGCCAATCCCATCTTTTTTTCGCGTCGCACTCACGGCGAGAAACGGTACTATCCTTGTTGCACTTGTGATGATAGAGCTAATTGCAGTTTTATGTTTTTCTCTTAAACAAATCGAGAATTTCGAAAAAAACGCTCAGCTATAAAATAGATATTTAAAAAATCTATTACGTAGCTAAGCGTTTTTTTCGAAAATCTTCTTTGTTTAGACGAGAAATGAAAAGCTGCAATCATAGGGACCGGCTCTTAAAGAAAATCTCTTTTTTAACAAATGCTTGGAACAATAAATATATTTCTTTATTTCTAGTTAAATTTTTCTTAGATTCTTTTTCTGGAACGTCATAAAATTTTTCAATTGAAGCTAAAGCTACAATAAACTGCAATCTTTTCATAGAATTAAATAAACTGTTGTTTATTTCAATTCGGGTCGAAATAATTAAGTTCTTTAGTATTAAAATTAAGTATTCAAATAAGATTTCTTTGTGATGAACGAGTCTTGTTTAATTCAAATAAATTGTTCTCTCAGTATTCAAAGTAACTTAATTAAAAAAAAAAAAACTTATTTTTCGTGAATAATTTATATTTATTCTCGTTTAAAATTGAGCTTAAAAAAACAATTCATCACATAGCTGGTGTTAAAATTTAGTTCTAAAATAATTAAACATCAACATATTAAATTTTCGTGTCTCGTTCTCACAGTAGTTGTAGGCTAGGTAAATAATGTGTTAATTACACAAACGACAGTAGCGCGTACTCTGCAAAAAGTCTAGGATTTAATCTCTATTTAACTTTTTCTGTTTTTTTTTTTTGTTTTCTTTAAATAATTTCATCCATTTAGCGTTTTAGTTGTCTTAAATTTTTTATTTTTCTTTCTTAGTTTTATGACGCTTTTTAGGATCTTTCTTATACATACACATATTATATATGTCTATTGTAATACAGATAATACTTTCCAGACTCTTTTATAATTTATTTTTTTCACAGTCAGGGGCTATGAACTCAACTCAACGACTATTTAAATATCCACAACGTGATTTTCTTTCCATTAAATATTCGTCCATTTTAAAGAACTTTCTTTCTTTATTTTTTTCCGGCATTTTTTGGCCTTTGTTTTTACATTTTATAAAGAACTTTAAATTAAATTACATAGTGATGGTCCGTAAGAGTGGCAAAAAAGTTAACCTTTACTTATTTTTTTGCTCGAGGATATCAACCTGAAAGAATAAAAAACTATTATTCATTTTTGATGATCTAAAAGTGCTCCGACTACTTTTTTTTTCAAATTTAATACTGAAAAAAATTCTATTAATTTTTCACCTGTTTTTGAAAGGCTGCTAATAAAAAATGCTCATATCAAAGAAAACTTCCTTTGGTTTAAATCTTTTATGAATTTTTTTCCTCACTAGTACACGGAAAGAAATACATTGCGGATATCCCTATGTCGTTGTATTGCATTCCGGAGTAAAAATGAAATTATTATTTTTTACCGAAAAATAATAAATTTCGTTCGACCGCCGCACCACCGCTGCACCACCGTCGCACCATACCGCCGCACCACCGCCGTTTGGCGGACTATTACGCCGCACGCTAAAAATTTACTCCCCCTAGCATCGCCGCACTACCGCTGCACCACCGCCGCACCAATGCTAAATCATACCTACAATTTCACAAAAAATGGTATCATAATTAATTTATCACGCAATAATTAATTAATAAATAATGCGACTAGAAATCTTTATGTAAGACCTATTGATCAACCTCCTTTTAATCGAATGCCTAATATTAAAAAAAAAATTTTTTTTAAATCAAGCCAAAGCACCGCGAAATTATTGATTTTTTTAGTCGTATTGTTGATGTAGATTTTTAATTTCGTCCTCGGGTTGCACAAAAGCGGTACGCTTATTGAAATACTCTGAAAGAATTTTAAAAATTGAACTGTGATGGGATTCGAACCTGGATCGTCTGCATGGAAGTCTCGAACATTGCCAACTGCACTGCAAGCCATACTTAACTTAAAAAATTTAGTTAAGCTATTTGAATGATCAACGAATATATTATTTCAATGTATATACCATCAAACAGTGGTATGGTGCGGCGGTGGTGCAGCGGTGGTGCGGCGGTCGAACGAAATTTATTATTTTTTCGTAAAAATTAATAATTTTATTTTTACCCGGGCGCGTCACAGCTGTGGTGCGGCGGTGGTGCAGCGGTGGTGCGGCGAATAGAAATTTATTTACTTGTCACGGCGCTGGTGCGGCGGTAGTGCGGCGAATAGATAAATTCTTTACTTGTCACGGCGGTGGTGCGGCGGTGATACGGCACTTATAAAATAACCAAAATTGTCACGGCTGTAGTGCAGCGGTGGTGCGGCGCTTAAAAAGCCGTGCAGCGGTGTTGCGGCGGTGGTGCGGCGGAATTCTGTTTTTACTCGGGTTGCTATAAGCCCTATGCATATAGGATTATCTACTATACTGTATGGTACCAAAATCTTTGCGTCTATTACACGGGCGCATAGGAGGCTTGACGTGACAGCATTGCCGCCAGCCCCATAGTGCATCGCAGATGTCGCAATGCTACTAGTTTTTCCCGCAATATTACTTAGCGCAACAATCAATAATTCTTTCGAATTACGGCCAATATTTCATGGGTACAACTACTGTACCGACATAAAAATTTATAAATTAGTAAAACTACTTTGAAATTAATTTTAACATTAAACTAGTTTAATACAAAATTTTTAAATATTTTTCATCGAACACACTGCACAGTAAAAAATTTTGTGTAAAATCAACACAATCCTAGTGTTAGAATCCGTCAACACAATTTTAGTGTTAATTTTCAACACAAAAAATAGTGTTGAATTTTTAACACAAATATTGTGTCAAAATTAACAGTAATTTTGTGTCGATTGTATCTAACACTAAAATTGTGTTGATTTTACACAAAATAAGTGTTAACTTACTTATTATTTGAGTTTGAATATAAAGGTTAGGGAATTATTTAAAAATAAATAAATTTTTCATGGTAATTAAGAAAATTAGTTTATTTCATTTCTTTAAATTTGAGTCAAGTACCAATAGTCTTCAACTTAAATATATGATTTACTCATCTTAAACTTACTTAATGCTTAATTTATTTTTTATAAATTAATAACAATAATTAGTAATCATCACAGAATTTTCGGCATCCAATTTGTGCAATTCCCAGCTTTTAATGTATGGTAAATCTAAAACATTGATGACAAATGTCTGACATGTTTGTTCAGTAGCGTAACCAAAACATAAACATAATATTTCGTTGTGAACTATCAGTCATCTTTAAAAAAATAAAACTAGTGTCAGAAAATATAAAATAAAAATTAGGAAAACGGTTGACCCTGAAGGCCATCCCTGCAACTTCCCGCTAATTTCATACTTAGGCGCTTAAAATTGCACCAATGACGTTTTTGAGCTCTTCGAGCTCAAAAATACAATTTATGGGTTATTTTGAGCTCTCCGAGCTCAAAGAGATTGCTTTCCTATGCTTTAAAGCTCTTCGAGCTCAAAAGTCTGATAAAGATTTGATAAGACACTATTTTTTGAATTTTTAAACCGCAATAACTTTTGAATGAATAAACCGATTTTTACGCGGTTAGAAGCATTCGACGCAGTTTTTCAAGTCTCACAAAGAATCTCAAATTTTGAATTGATCGCGCTAGGAATTTTGGAGTTATTCCGAAAAAACACTTTTTTCGGTTTTCTTTCGTTCACGATATCTCTCGAACGAATTAACCGATTTTGATCGGAAGGTGGCGATCAACGTGGTTTTTTAAGGTTAAGAGCTGATTAGTTTTTGAAATTGAACCTTTAAGCCGTTTAAAAGTTATTCCATAAAAACCACATTCGAAAAAAATTTTTTTTTCAGTTTTTTTAAGATTTCTGAAAATCTATTGATCCGAATCGGTCCAAATAGTTTTTAAAATCTAAGTTTGGTCAAGCCCTTTCGAATGGCACCAACCGCGATGAAATCGGTCAAGCCGTTCAAAAGTTATAAGCGGTTCACATACTTTCACACACACACACACACACACACACACACACACACATACAGACACCGTGACAACCTCGCGGGGATAGTTAGGGAAGCTTCCTGTGACCTTCAAACGTCGAGATCTGATGAAAACTTGATTTTTGCAAAACGGGGTGAAAACAATAACTTCCCGATTTTTGAAAATCTTCGATTTTCTTAGCGGGAAGTTAAAAATATAGCAGTTTGAATTATTAGTATATACTTGATAACACCGCAAGAGATCCCTAACCTTAAAATTTATTTATGTTTACTGTCTAACTAAAATTACTAAGATCTAGAATTCAAAAAACCGCGTTCACTTATGCGCTGGGTAACTTCGCAAGCGGTGTTGCCAAGTCAAATACAAGACTTTAAAGAACGGGAAGTTCCTTGTGATTTTTTATAAAAAATATAAAATATCTCCGTAATACGTTCGGAAAACTAATTTTTTTTATTGTTTTAATCAAAAGCTTATCATTTTTTCAATCAAATTCAATGAAAATAAAATTTTTTTTAAATCGTTTATTATGTTATGTCCAAGGGCGTTTTTTGAGCGGTAGCGTAAACGGTGGAGGTTTGGACTAACAGTTTAAAGAATACGCAACGGAGGTTTTAATTCCGTTGTTTTAATTATTTTTGTGGGACGTTTTCGAAGTACGAATTTACCACGCCTTCGTTTGAGACTGTACACGGATTTTAGTTAGGAGTAGATGTACTTACTACTTGCTGGATTATTTCTTAGGATCGGATCCGTGATTCCGGGGCTGATCGTAGTGCCTTTTCCTTGATTGGACCCTCTGTTGGTATTTGCAACGAATGGATGTGGATGGATTTGGGCTGCTTATTCTAAGGGCTTCTTATTTTTATGAAATGAATTTATTTAAAACAGATTTCACTTCTTTTGCACGCCTCATAGCGCGAAGCGCGTGAGGTTGTGCTTTATACTCGACTTGTCAAGTTCAAGCAATTTTGTGATCTTTAAATGCCTCTATCACAAGCATACTACACTTATACAATGATATAAGTAGATGTACACCGAAAAAACACTTAAATTAAACCATCTTTTAATTTCTAAAATCATTTTAAGTTGCTATTTTGAAAAAAAAAACGTTTTGAAAAAAATTTTACGTGGACGTCCGGATGTCACCCCATTTTGGATGTACCAACGATTACTCCCGAACAAATTGATATTTCAAGACCGGACCTTTTTTATTAGTTTAAGAATTCGATGAACTGGGTCCGTATTTCATATCAGTGGCCTAGTTTACGTATTTTTTTTTTTATTGAATTTTTATTAAAATTCACTACGATACAATCGTACAAAGCCAAACGAACTTTTCTTATTTGTCACGTGAAAACTATGGCGCCACTTGATCAAGTTAGATTTTTTTAGACTGCGTGCGCATATAACAAGAAAAAAGGGCGCCGATGTTTAAAAAAAAAATAAAAAATACTCTGTAAGAAATTACTTAATTATAATTTTTTTTTTTTTTTTTTTTTTTTAATCAATTACACAATTAATTGTTTTCTTGTAAAATGAATGAGCGTTATGAGGCGTGCACTTTTGGATTTTCCAAACTTTTTAAGATTTATTTTAATTAACACCAAAACTTTTACACTTTCACAAATTTTATTTAATCGAAATTATTATAATGAATTTTATTTGAATTTGAGCTAACGTCCTCCAGTCCCCCGTAGGGTAAAGTGCGCAAATTTAGCTTTAAAAGATCTTAAGTTACTTATTGACCGAACTCTCGCCTAAGTGCAGGGCAAATTAGAACTTTGAGAATCCGGTTCTCTAGGTTTTCTTATTGATCAAAATCTCGCCTAAGTGCAGGGCAAATTAAGACTTTGAGATTTTGACTCTCTAAATTTTATCTACTGACCGAGTTCTCGCCTAAGTGCAGGGCAAATTAGAACTTTGAGAATCCCGACTCGTAGATATTAATAACTAATACGTGGCCTGCCGGTTGAAACCGCGTCCGAACTTCCTTTAAGTGCGGAGCAAATTAAAGCAAGGGACTCTACAAGGCACGGGCCCATCAGTTAAACGCGGAAGTCGAATTAACCAACTAAGACGTGGATTTGGCTGTTGATCGCCTTTTTAAAAGCTCGCGGTGCTGAGATTGCAGAAGTCCCCGCTAGTCAACCAGCAGTCACGTAGCTTACATTTTATTGTGGCTTTCGCGCATGGAGAAGTCTTCCATCTGCGCGGGTGATTTAAATTAAGAAAAATGAGAAGAGAGAAAAAAAATTTGCGGGTGGACATAACAATTACATTAAATTCTTAACCAAATACACACGGCTGGTGGAATCTCCGTTTACCTACATGTAAAAATTACAATTTTCAAATTTAATTATTTCATTAAATATCCCAGAAAACTACTTCTTTTTAATTTTTTTATTAATTATTAGGCTACGTAGATTGAACTTACAAATTTTCAGGAAGTTTTAAAAATTTGACTACTTAGCGTGGGTCTCCTTAAAATAGGTCTTATAGTTACTTCACAAGTATCTTTGAAAATCACAAAATTAAATATAATAATTAACTAGCAACCTGAGATCATCTTAAAATAGTCTTAAAAGAATATTAAAAAAATTTTTGAAGACTATTTTAAGATGAGCTCACAGCGACAGAGTCTCAGAACATTAAAACGGAGCGTCTTAAAAAAGTCTTAAAATTATCGGTTAATAATTTTTCCACAGTTTCACATTTAATTTAAAAAGAGCTTACTCAAAAATGTTGTGGTTAAAAACTCGCAAAATTGTCTGAAAAATGTCTAAAAATTAATTTTCATAACAAATTTGAGAACCAAATTTCAAAAATTTGCTCTCGGAATTTGTTTTCAGCGTCTTAAAACAGTCTTGGTTTGTGTCATGTTTAAGATCTTGAACAAACGACATTTTTAAGACGATTTTTTTTTACACGGGTTTATTATCCCGTACAAAAAAAAATTTGGTTCATGATGAATTTCCGGATGAACTTCAGATTGTGAAACAAATATGAATTTCATAATGAATTTCACGGCGAATTCCAGCTGAATTTCATGATGAATTTGAAACAAATTGTATAAGAAACTTAATTTTTTTAATCTATAAAAAAATATTCGCAGTCAATTATATTGGCATTTTTATTTTTATTTACACTCACTTAACATTTATGATTCTTAAGATTCTATTTAGATATTTTTTAGGAGTAAAAAAACCAATATGCAAAATAATAATTCGAAATTCATCATGAATTACACGGCGAATTCCAGCTGAATTTCATGATAAATTTGAAACAAATTGTACATGAAACTTAATTTTTTTAATCTATGAAAAAATATTCGCAGTTAATTATATTAGAATTTTTAGTTTAATTTATACTGACTCAACATTTACGATTTTAAACTTTTATTCAGATGAATTGTTTGGAGGAAAAGAACACAATATGCAAAAAAATAATTCGAAATTCATCATGAATTACAGATGAATTTCATGGTGAATTTGAAACACATTATATAGTGAAACTTAATTTTTTTAATCCGTAAGAAAATATTCGGAGTCAATTATATTGCAATTTTCAGTTTTATTAACAATGACTCATCATTTACGATTCTTAAACTTCTATCTGGATAAATTTTTTGGAGTAAAAGAACACAAAATGCAAAATAATATTTCGAAATTCATCATGAACTTCACGGCGAATTCCAGCTGAATTTCATGATGAATTTAAAATATTATTTTGAATATTGTGTTCTTTTACTCCAAAAAAAAAAATCCAAATAGAAGTTTAAGAATCATAAATTATAAGTCAGTATAAATTAAACTCAAAATTCCAATATAATTGACTGCGAATATTTTTTTATAGATTAAAAAAATTAATTTTCTTATACAATTTGTTTCAAATTCATCATGAAATTCAGCTGGAATTCGCCGTGAAATTCATATTTGTTTCACAATCCGGAAATTCACCATGAACCAAAATTTTTTTTGTACAAGATATAGATAATTTTTAACTTCCCGCTAAGAAAATTGAAAATTTTCAGAAATCGGGAAGTTATTGGTTTTACCCCGTTTTTCGAAAATCGAGTTTTCATCAGATCTCGACGTTTTGAGGTCCTAGGAAGCTTTCCTGACTATTCCCGCGAGGGTGTCACTATGTCTGTATGTATGTGTGTGTGTGTGTGTGTGTGTGTGTATGTGTGTGTGTGTGTGTGTGTGTGTGTGTGTGTGTGTGTGTGTGTAAGTATGTAAACCTCTTATAACTTTTGAACGGTTGAACCGATTTCATCGCGGTTGGTGCCATTCGAAAGGGCTTCGCCAAACTTAGATTTCCTGTTAATTTGAACCGATTCGGATCGATAGATTTTGAGAAATTTGGAGAAATCTAAAAAAAAGTAGGAAAAAAAATTTTTTCTGAAGTGGTTTTTTTGGGATATCTTTTAAACGGCTCAACCGATCGATTCCAAAAACTAATCAGCTCTCAACCTTAAAAAACCACGTCGATCGCCGCCAATCCGGTCAAAATCAGTTGATTCGTTCGAGAGATATCGTGAACGAAAGAAAACCGAAAAAAGTGTTTTTTCAGAGTTACTCCGAAATTTCTAGTTTGACCAATTGAAATTATTTATAAGGCTTAAAAAACTACGTAGAATTCCGCCAACCGCGTAAAAATCGGTTCATTCATTCAAAAGTTATTGCGGTATGAACATTCAAAAAATAGTGTTCTATGAAACTTCTATCAGACTTTTGAGCTCAAAGAGCTCAAAAGCATAGAAAAGGTATCTTTTTGAGCTCGGAGAGCTTAAAACAACACACAGATTGTACTTTTGAGCTCGAAGAGCTCAAAAAAGCGGCCAGGTATTAACGGAATTAGCGGGAAGTTGCAGGGATGGCCTTTAGGGTCAACCGTTTTCCTAATTTTTTTCAATAGAAAGAAGTTGAAAAATTTTTTTGACTATTTTTTAGCAATAGATTTTTAACTGAAAAAATATGGGAAGCGGAACCAAGCCGGAAATCGATCCCAGATTACATGTCAGGAGTTCTACTTCATATCTCCTTTCTTTACACTTGACAAGTCGCTTTCGGAAGAAACTCATTAATATTGAAGAAAATTTTAAACTGTCTAATTCTTTATGTCAAAATCGGATTGTAGAATTTAAACTGTGAAAATTTAACTTTTCTAATTACAAAAAGAAAAATCGATCGAATTTGCGCTGAGGTTCGTGGATTCATTGAGTTGGTTAATTATTGGCTAAATAGTCCATTCACTTGGAAAATTAATATAATCACAAATTTCACCTACAAGAGAGCATTATACATAGTCTAATTACCGGAATTCTTTCCGAAAGACTTTTTTTTTTATCTTAAAAATTAATGCACCAATTAATATTTTCAACTTCCCGTTAAGAAAATTGAAAATTTGAATACAATTTAGACCGATTCGGACCGTTAGATTTTGAAAAATCTCAAAAGGACATATCTATTCATGCGTAAAAAGTCCTGATTAATCTACGCCGCGTGAATATAAGGGCTTTAAATTCACGTTACGTGAATGTACAGGCTCTTATATTGACGCTGCGTAAACCCTGATTAAAAATATTGATTGAAAAGTATTGAGAATCAGTCACCCCATGTAAACTGTATATCTATATATACCCGGGAAAAAATGATCAGACCTGTTCATATCTGATAAGGCCTGAAATCCGACCTGATCAGGCCTAAAATTAGGCCTGATCAGACCTATCCATGCCTGTTCATATATGAACCGTTAAATACGCTCAGACCTGATCAGACCTGATCAAGCTTGTTCATGCCTGCTCACACTGTAAATCGAAGTGTTTTAAAAGTGACTACAAATGGGCATTTAACATGGGAAATTAAAACACATGGAAGTGTTTTAAAAGTGACTACAATGCTTCAAGATAGGAACAAAACACTTGGATTTACAGTGCATGTCTGTTCATGCCTGTTCATGTCCGAAGCATTAAATACGCTCAGACCTGATCAGATCTGATCAAGCCTGTCCATTAGGGTGTGTCATTTTTAGGCGATATTTTTTTTTTACTGCTATACCAGAAAATCTGGTAGTATATAGAAAATAAAAAATTATGCCGCTGAGCTAAAGGTTTTAAGTCCAATAGCGGCTTAGCTCATCAAAAAATTCGATTTCCCATTTAAATAACACAGAAAATAGTATATTACACCCCTTGGGAAGGAAAATAAGAAAAGCCTCAGATCACATGTAATTGTTGGCCGAGGCGAAGCCGAGGTCAACAAACATGTGATCTGAGGTTTTCTTTTTTCCTTCCCAAGGGCTGTATAATATTTTTTTGTCCGAAGAAGGAGGAAAGCGGCAACTTTGTTTAGCGCAGTGAGACCAAAGTTGCCACTTTCCGCCCAGAGGGCAAAAAAATTTTTTTTTTGTGTCAAGTGGACTTTTCGTTATTAAAAAAATTTTTAACTTCCCGCTAAGAAAATCGAAGATTTTCAAAAATCGGGAAGTTATTGTTTTCACCCCGTTTTACAAAAATCGAGTTTTCATCAGATCTCGACGTTTGAAGATCACAGAAAGCTTTCCTGACTATCCCCGCGAGGTTGTCACGGTGTCTGTATGTATGTGTGTATGTGTGTGTGTGTGAAAGTATGTGAACCGCTTATAACTTTTGAACGGCTTGACCGGTTTCATCGCGGTTGGTGCCATTCAAAAGGGCTTGACCAAACTTAGATTTTGAAAACTATTTGGACCGATTCAGATCAATAGATTTTGAGAAATCTTCAAAAAACTGAAAAAAAAATTTTTTTCAAATGTGGTTTTTTTGGAATAACTTTTAAACGGCTTTATGGTTCAATTCCAAAAACTAATCAGCTCTTAACCTCGAAAAACCACGTCGATCGCCACCAGTCTGGTCAAAATCGGTTGATTCGTTCGAGAGATATCGTGAACGAAAGAAAACCGAAAAAAGTGTTTTTTCGGAATAACTCCGGAATTCCTAGCGCGATCAATTCAAAATTTGAGATTCTTTGTGAGGCTTGAAAAACTGCGTCGAATGCTGCCAACCGCGTGAAAATCGGTTTATTCATTCAAAAGTTATTGCGGTTTAAAAATTCAAAAAATAGTGTCTTATCAAATCTCTATCAGACTTTTGAGCTCGAAGAGCTCAAAAGCATAGGAAAGCAATCTCTTTGAGCTCATAAATTGTATTTTTAAGCTCAAAGCGATCATTGGTGCAATTTTAAGCGCCTAAGTATGGAATTAGCGGGAAGTTGCAGGGATGACCTTCAGGGTCAACCGTTTTCCTAATTTTTTTTTTTTCGATTCAATAGTTTTTTGTAAAAATTGAATTATTATAGTTTGTAACAATAGTTGGACGTGTACTTGGCGCGGCGGTTTACAGTGAAACTGTTTTTTGTGGGATATATCTTTTTTTTGTAAAGAGTATATTAAGTGACATTATCAAATATTCTATAAATATTTTAAAATTCCAAATATGTACTTCTCAAGTAATTCAGCTGATTCTTTATGCATGAATTTTTGTAATAATTTAATTACAAACAAAATTACTACAATACTTTAAATGACGCGCGTGACTAACCAATGTGACATCTAAAATATAGCGGTAATGATTTTGTGGCTCCACCTACTGTCATATATTGAAATGTTAAACTAAAGACCAACTACTTATATCGGCGCTAAGTTCAGTACTTAGTATATTAACTACTTAGATGGTAGAATAACAGGGTTAAGTGGTGCCAACTTGGAAATAAGAAAATTTGCCCTAAATTTGTAAAATCTCTCGTAGAATCGAAAACAGGCGCAAGCAAAAGTTTTAAAACTGGCGATATATTAAATAATTGTTAAGATCCAATAATTTTTTGTAATATATGCATAATTGGTAAAAAGAAACTTATTAACAATGATGTCAAGTGTTAGTGTCTTAGCAATAATAAAAAAATATAGAGCTAAATATGTGAGGAGGTTATGTTGACATATGATGAGAGAATAGAGACACGTTGTCTCACGCCATATATTGGACGTGTACTTGGCGCGAGACACTATCGTGTCTCCGGATATAAATATAATAGAAGTATTTAAAGTTCGAAAAATAGCTCGACCTTCATTAGTTAAGAGTAAAATACAATCTTAAACGTTTCCCGTTATGAGGTGTGCAATTGAAAACTCTCCTCTTATAGTGTCAATAATTAAGCCTTTTAGCTTAGTTCATCATAAGAAGCATTTTTTCAAGTTGAAATGATAGAATGAAACTATAATGTTCTCGTTTTTCGTTATTAAATATTAAACAGCTTTAATGTAGTATGTCTGAAACTAGTTTTGTGAATCGAGTAACTGAGGACTATAAATTACTCTTTGCCGACACATTTCAAGCTGTTACTTTGAACATTTGTTACAAAAGCTATTGTAACTATCTAGTATGAATAATTATAACTTGTAACACTTAAGTATAATTCTTGGGGCGCGCGTATATCACAATTATATTCGTATTAAATTAGTTTTGAGTAATTTCTCAAAAACTACTGAGTAGATAAAGCGCAGGAAGAAATTATTTTGACGAAATTTTAGTCAATAGCAGAAGAATTACTAATCCGAACAAAAACAGTTTCACTGTAAAAAAATCGCGCCAAGTCCACGTTCATAAGACTATTAAGAAAAAAAAATTTTATTTCTTTACATAAAGATATACAATAAAAAATTAAAATATCCAAGTAACCGATATGATTGTATATGATTTTCGGAAATTAAAAAAAATTTTGTTGTAAATTTAAAAATTAAAAGAAACAATTTTGGAACGTATTTAGTGTGCGTGGTTACGAAATATTTCACTTTTTATGAAATTCCTAAAATCTATCTACTAGGAATTTTAAAAAAAATCGAAGTACACAATGACGCACACCAAGTACGTTCCAAAATTGTTTCTTTTAATTTTTAAATTTACAACAAAATTTTTTTTAATGTCCAAAAATCATATACAACCATATCGGTTATTTGGATTTTTTAATTTTTTATTTTATATCTTTTTGTAAAGAAATAAAAATTTTTTTTCTTAATAGTCTTATAAACGTGGACTTGGCGCGATTTTTTTACAGTGAAGCTGTTTTTGTTCGGATTTCAGTATTTTTTGTAATTATAATAAAAATTGACAATTTTAATTTAATACATTTCCGGTGGCAAACTATCCCCTTTAAGTTATAGTTCATGTAAAAGTTATTCTTGCGCCGCCTGGCGTGTGTAATTGCAAGCTGTTAAATATCTTTTTTTCACTGTAGTTTCCCATCTATTATAAGATTAGCATGCATCCTTATATTATTTAGTCTCTGGCCGTCCGCTTTTTACATAAGAAAAAAGTTAAAATCTAAAAATCTGGGTCGCTATAGTTTGTGCTGATTATTTTTAATAATTTTAAATAGAAATTATAAAGATAATTGATAATAATCAAGTAATACGCGTAATAAAAAGCATGAACTACTATTATAAAATATCATATAAAAAAAAAATCAAAATAAATTTGAAAAAAAATTTGTAACCTCAAAAAACCGTTCTGCTTACGGTATATACACACTCGGTAGTCTGGCTTGAAAACGGAACTTGGCGCCAGACTCTATCGAGTCTGTTGATTTTTAAATTTTTCTATTTTATATCTTTTTGTAAAGAAAAAAAAAAATTTTTTTTTTCTTAATAGTCTTATGAACGTGGACTTGGCGCGATTTTTTTACAGTGAAACTGTTTTTGTTCGGATTTCAATATTTTTTGTAATTATAATAAAAATTTGCAATTGGTACCAACTTAAATCTCAAGTTGGCTGCATTTTTTATAGCAAACTATCCCCTTGAAGCTACAGTTTATGTAAAAATAATTGCAGCGCACCCTGGCGGGTGTAGATGCAAGCTGTGAAATTTATTTTTTTAACTGTAGTTTCCCATCTATTGGACTATTACCATGCATTCTCGAATTACTTAGTCTGTGGCATGTCACTTTTTACATCGAAAAAAAGTCAGGATCGAAATTTTTGAGCTTGCTATAGTTTGTGCTGATAAAATTTAATAATTTCAAGTAGATTAATTGTTATAATTGAATATAATTAATTAATATCAGTAAAATAAAGCATGAATTACTGTTATAATATAAAATTTAGGAACAAGAAGTACCGTAGAATTAAATAAAATTTTGCAACCTCAAAATACCGTTCTGCTTACAGTAAACACAGTCGCTAGTCTGGCGCTCCGTTTACAACGGATTTGAACGGAACTTGGCGCCAGATTCTACCGAATCTGTGGATGCTTAATAATTTTTTTTTTTCTCCTGCCTAAGCCGAAAGTTCAAATACCTTCCGCTTGCAGCCGGAATAAAGCAGCAGTTTCTATCCTCGGAATAAATGAACGCGCACGCGCAATAGTGCCTACATCGGCTCTCACGCATTGTACGTTCTTCTCTTTAACACATACTTTTTCCGTCAGCACTTCATGTTGCGTCATTAGTGCAATATACTATAATTATAATAAAAATAATGTAATTTAGTGATAATGTGATTTATGATAATGTTTAGTGATAATTTAGTGATAATGTTATAGTTTGAAAATTTCAAAAATTATCATATTGTACCAAAAAAAAGTTGATTTACATAAAATATGTTAAATCACCAAGTCACTAGAATTATTCTTATATTAAAATTATCATCTAATATTATTATTAAGATTATCCATAATTATTATGAAATGAATATTTATAATTACTATTAATATTTATCAATATGAATATTTGAATTTATAACACAAAATTAATTTTTTTAATATCTTTACTTAAATAATAATTTTAAATTATTAGTTATGATAATTTTAAATTAAGTCACTAAAATTATTCTTATATTAAAATTATCATCTAATATTATCATTAAGATTATCCATAATTATTATTAAATGAATGCTTATAATTACTATTAATATTTATCAAAATGATTATTTAAAGTTATAATAAAAATTATTCTGTTATTTTCATAACACTAATTATTTTTTTTAATATCTTTACTTAAATAATAATTTTAAATTGTATTTTTTCTTGACTGGGGGGGCTCCGCCCCCTGCCTCATGGGCTTCGCCCCTGGACCCCTTCCATGATTACCTACGATGCTATTGCATTAAAAGATTCGCGAACTTTCGGCTTGGCAGGAGAAAAAATAGTATGTGTGACACGGGACGAAAGTACTACATCCTCACCCGCGTGTTTGCCACCCTCGCCTTCGGCTCGGGTGGCAATCACACACGCGGGACAGAATGTAGTACTTTCGTCCCTCGTGGCACAATATACTATTTTTTAAGTTTTCTATAAAGGGAATTAATGCTAGTAATTCTCCAAGTGTAGGGGAGAAGGGGGTCAATTGAACCAAAAAAAGTTTAGTAATTTTTTACTATTCGAATTAAAACTAAATAATAACTTTTTTTTTCTTGGAATGATAGTTTATTAAGTCTACTATCATTATCAATACATAAATTAGTTAATAAACAACGTGAATTTTTAAAAATTATTAATTTATCCAAACGCGTCGAATGGTTCAATTGACCCCCGCTCGGGGGGCAATTGAACCACTGCTCGGGGTCAATTGAACCAATGACATTTATAACTCAAACCCGAACTTTTAATAAATAACATATTAGTTGTTACTTTCTAATATTACTGTTGCACATTTTTGATACACATATATTATATTTAATAAATTAAAAATCGATTTAAAAATAATTTTAATTACAAATTGAGTTTATCAAATTGTTAGGTTATTTTCCTGAGTATTTTTCACGTCGAGTCAAGATGCGCGCGCATGTCCCATGCTTCTCCGTATGGTTCAATCGTCCCCGGGACTGCTGGTTCAATTGACCCCGTATAATTTTAAAACAATTAATAGTAAATAATAAATAAATAAACCATTCTATCACTATAAACAAAGTTGAGGATTATAAAATATAAGTATATACAACTACTATAATTCAAATTTTATCAATTAATTCAAAAATTTAAATATTATTAAACAATTTGTCACCAGCCGAAAAGAAAGTTTGCATGTCTAAAAATAAGAAAATCTCAATTTTTCAAAATTTATCGATCGCAATGATTTCAAATTTTGATCATATCCGAGTTTAACATATTAGAATCTAATTCTAAGAGCATGAAGCGTTTTTTCAATTTTTTCGATTTTTTAAGTCGAGTGGTTCAATTGCCCCGTGGTTCATTTGACCCCCTTCTCCCCTATATATGAGAGATGTAATTATATTCAAATTATGGATAACAAAAATTACTAAGTTAATACACACAACGATTTTCACAGTGTAAACACATGAAGAACACTAGTTTATAATGTTTAGCTAGGAATGGTTTCTAGTTCATGCTTTGAGCCTAACGGCTATGCACAGAACCACTTTGAAAATTAAATTACATTTCGTCATGTTAAATTGTATCTGAAAGCCATTCGTATGGAATCGGAAAAATTATTGACCGAGTGCAGGAAAAAAAAATATTGTGGCTTTCAAATGTGGTTTCTGTTAACAATTGTAAATATTAATAAATTTAATGTTTTTTTGTAAAAAACAAATTTATTGTCGAGAGTATGAAAATATAAGTGATGAAATTTTATATTGAAATGTTTTCAATGGATTTGATTTTAAAAAATATCAAATTCTCTACGGAGAAACATTGAAGCGAAATTATTTTTTGCAATAACATTTTCATAATGTATATTGTCATGAATAAATCTATATGAATAAAAATTAAAGGGTGTGTGTAAGCGTGTCTATTGAAGAAGGCTAAACCCATTCGGGTATTTTTTTTAGGTCATTATTATCAAATTAAGTTTTTATGCACGAAAAAATTGTAAAAGTTGCCTGAAAAATTAATAAATGTAGGACAAAACTTGAAATTGTTTTTTAAGAGACTTTTGTATCAATCCTCGACCATTACTCATGATTAAAAGGATGGATATTGCGTAATTCTTTATTTGTTTTTTTTGTTAGTCCTAAAACGTTTTTAAAAAGAAGGAATTTTCGCAATTACAAAGAAGGGTTAGAAAAATTCTGATAAGCTGCTAAAATCATAATTTTTGTTTTTAATTAAGAAAAAAAAATCTTGAACAAAAACCCCCTGTAAAAACACATTTCAATCGAAATTAAAATACAACTACAATTGTCTTGACTTTTATTTCTTTGCGATATTCAATTTTGTGATTATTAGATGGCATAAGGTCGAGTAAGATTATTAACAATGCAATTAATTTATTGTGTGAATGAAAAAAAGTCATTAATAAATTTTTTGAATATGGACAGAACAAAGTCTACCGGGTCAGCTAGACTAAAAATAAAATCTTATAGTTGTCAGATAGTTTGTAACAGGGTAAATTACCCTTAATCGATAAGTCGCCAGAGATCGATAACTTTTCGACTAGAATTTGAGCGCATCGATCTTCGGGCCTAGAGAGAGAGCAGGAGGGGGTATTTTTGGGGTCGTTATATAGACGAGCCATGCGTGGTGTCCGCAGAAATAGTAAAGTGTTGGAACGAGTAACATCAAGAAGTCTGTCACAGGGTTTTTATTCCCTGTGTGCGTCCCTCCCTGCGCCTAAATTTGGCAACAGATCCACACTCGGTGTGTCTCTGAATTTATTATTTTATATTGATTTATGAATTTATTTATTGAATTTAATATTATTAATATTATTTATATTTGAAATTTCTAATATTATGGTTATTAATTTAAGAATTAATTTTATCTTTATTTCAGACATTTATAATGAATTATTTGTAATTTATTATTATTATTATTTGTGTGCATTGCCGTAAATCATTGGCATATAGTACCTAATTTCACTATGAGTGATAAATCATAGCCTTTACTCGCACGGGTGAGGCCCTACAATATCGATCGCGAGCAAAGAGTTCATTGAATTAGGGAAAATGGCTAGAGAGGCCCTTGTTGTCGAACCCGAGGCCTCGAACGGTTTACGGTGACAAAAATTGAGCAGACACGCGGTGGCCCGCTTGGTGGGAGGTAGACACGCGGGACCTCCGCTATTGTAAGTAGTGTGGATTTGGTGCCTTGGTTTGAGTTTCCTTTTTCTGGTGAGTACTCACAAGTTGAGATCAATTAATATCCGCACACCGCTGTCTTCTGGCTTAAATAAGTTATTCTTTTACTGTCCAATTAAAATCACTATCGATTGATCGGGTCGATCCCGTAGCGAGTAAGGGTTATCATAAGGGAATATTTGTACCTGCCCCGAAAGCCGCGTGTTGGGTCCTCGATACGGCCAGCAATTTTTATAATTATTATTGTCAAATTAGGTTTATTATTTTGCGTCATTGACAATTATTATTGTCAAACATTAACTATCATTACAAGTATTATTTTCAAGCGCAATTCAGATTTAATATTCTTAAATTTTAATTATTGTGACGATTATTGTTTCGATTGCGGTTATTATTATTCTCGAACGCAATATTGTAAAATAAGTTGAAGAAAAATTTATATGTTAATCACGAATTCCATAAAGGATTTATTTTGTTATTTAAAGGATAAATTTAGTTTTAAGTAACTTCGTTTTTGAATAAATAATTTATTTATTTTTATTGAAATTTTCTGATCCATTAATAATTAATGTATGAAAGCTGATTCCCGGATTCTTTTCGTATGACTCATCTTCCTATCTTAGTTAAATAATCTAGGATATTAGCTTATAATTATTTAGTTATTATTTTTGATTCCAAATAATATACTCATCTCGACTTTGATTATTTCGTGATTTATTTTCCATTCTCATTAATTTAAATCGTTAATTGATCGTCCGGCGCGGCCCCTGGAATTTTTATTATTTTTGGTAATTTTCATAAAAAATTACCTGGCGTCCAAATGTGCACTAACCCAGCCTGAGGGGTTTCCGGGTTAATTTTATTATATGTTTAAAAAGAGCGAGCGTAAAATACCCTACCCAGCCGATATCTCCGCCATCGGTCGAATTTAGTTAAATTTTGGGGAAAAGTATTGTTACAAGTCCAAAGAAGGAAGCGAGTATCAACTGTAGAGTTTCTTCAACCAAATTTACACCAGGTATTGGACTTTGGTAATGATGAGCCTTGGGGCCATATACCCGGCTCATCAAACACACTACTTCTCATTTTATTTATTCAAGTTTGGATAATTCAATTGTTTAATAATTTTGCTCAATAATAATTAATTAATTAATTGAATTGATTCGTTAATTGCTGGGAGCGTTCCCTCCGAGGGTTTATACCCGAGGAATGTTCTACACAGTAAAAAAATTTTCGTAAAATTTAACATAAAATTTTGTGTAGATGATTTTTTTACACAAAATTTATGTTAATTCTACACATACTGTTTGTATTAATGAAACCAACATAATTCTGTGTTAAAAGTAACACAAAAATATGTTAAAACTTTCATTGGCTGATTCTCGGATTTCTACACACTTAAATGTTATCCATAACACAAATAAAGTGTTGATTGTAACTTTTTCTTTGTGTTACTCAGATCAGCTGTCAAATATGTGAGTTTTACTAATAATTTAAATATATATATATTTTGTGATTAAAAAAAATACATGAGCAATTGAAAATAATAAATTAAAGGAAAAATGCACATGTAGAAAATTAAAAAAACTGTAAGTTTATTTTCTAATAATTTATTAATTTCAATTATTTATTTTTTTGTCTAATTCAAAAAAATAAATGAAAATTAAGTTAGCCGACATCTGAAAATTTTTACAATTTTTTTTAATGAAAAAATTATTACAAAAAAATAAAAAAAACAAATTTCACTTGTAGAAAATTTGAAGAATTATTCGTGTAATTTTTTTTAAGTATTTTTTAACTTGTAAATAATTTGTCAAAAAAAATCAACATGTCTGCTAGATTCATAATCATAAAATTTATAATTTTTCTTATTTTATTTATTTCCTCATAATTTAAAATTTATTCTGCCTTCTAGATTCACACTAGAAAGGACATTAACCTTGTAATGAATTTTAAGGTTACAATTCTGTTATCGGATGTTTTAATATAAATTACCCTTTATTTACTTAGTTTTTAATTGCTATACACTACAATTGTATATTTATTAGCTGCATTTAAGTATTTTACGTAATGACACAAATCAAAATCCACCAAATTAAAATGACGTTGAGACTATCACATTTACATGTCTATCTTGACTATATATGAAGAATTCTTTAACATAAATTTTGTGTTGGTTGGCCAGTAACATTAAAAAAGTGTAGTTTTACTTTGAATTAACACTTGAGTGTGTTAAAAAATGGATGGATTGATCAATAAAAACCGTTTGTGTAGAATTAACATAAATTTTATGTAAAAAAAACATCTACACAAAATTTTATGTTAAATTTTACGAAAATTTTTTTACTGTGTAGACCTCTTGGGTTTGCAAGTCGTGAATAATTAATTTTATTAATACAGTTGGTTAATAATTATTAACATCTTCGATTGGCTTAAATAAATATATTTTATATTAATTAAATTCTGAACACCGAGAAGGTTCCAATCGACACGACATAGTATTCGGTACCCGAGGTCAAAACGTGCTACGCGATAACGAACGCCGGCATCCATTTTGAGCGCGCAAATTCCTTGTGAATTTTATTACGCAATAAATCGTAAAATTAACAACTGGATAATTATTACTATTTACAACAATTGAATTATCTTTTATTAAGACTATTTATTATCTTGAATTAAATATTGATATCGTATTAATTTTGGAAACTATTTTATTATTTGGAAAATAATTTATTGAGAATTGGCTACTGAACTTCGATGCAATTGAGATCGAATTAACCGTGGATAATTTTTCGTGAATTTATTTTATATTGAGACAAATTGTTTTATTAATTATTTATAAATCGAAAAATTCCACGTGGTCATTAATACATTGAACTATCGAAGACTAAAATTATTATTTTATTGGAATTATTTATAAAAACTATTTATTGTGTGGATTACGTCCGAGTAAAAAAAAATTTAGTTAATTTTATAAAGAATGTTCTTCGAAAGAATTTAAGTTAATGCGCAGAGTTAAGCTCGTGTTAAATTTGGAATAAAAGAAGCGTCGGTTTTAAGCCGAAAATTTTAAGAAGTAAATTTATTAATCGTGAGGATAATTCATGAGTTTTATTGTAAGCTAATGACTGAACAATTTTAGTGAAAATTAACGTTGTAAATTTTGGAGTCTAATTTTTGTAAATCCGGAAATAAAAGTAAAGTAGAGTCAGTTGTGTGTGTGGAGACGCGTGGGTAATGTGTGTGTGAGATAGTACCGCTCAAGAGGCACGTTGAGGACGCTTGAGTCCATCTGACTCCGGGGCGGGAAATCCTAGAAGCCGTTGTATAGACGCCAAGTGGGGTACAACGGTAGTAAGTTAGAAGCCGTGGTATAGACGCCAAGTGGGGTACCACGGTAGTAAGATAAAAACTGCGGTATAGACGCTCCATAAGAGGGTACCGTCAGGATTAAGAATTTTGATAGAGCGTGAGGGTCCGGTGGACAGCGTGACTTAGTTAGAAACTGCAGTATAGACGCTCCATATGAGGGTACTGTAGGATTAAGAATTTTTGTTAGTTTTAAGAAGTCCTGGTCAGCCGTTAGTTAGGCTGTAGTCTTAAGTTGTTAATTGTAAGTGCAAGTGCACAGTTGTTAATTTTGTTGTTAAATAAATACCGGTCATTTTTGTTAAATAAAAATTTATTTCTTTCAGACCACCTTCCTCCACTCTCTCTCCCTGTAGATTATTAAGCTCAGCTCTGGTTTCCGGTTCCAGGAACCGAGATACAAAATCCTGGTGGCGCCCTTGTTAATTTAGAATCATTTTTGCTCGGTATTGTTTTATTTCTATTAAATTAATTAAGGGGCCAATGAGCGGAAGGAAAAAGCACCCGTTACAAGTTGTAGACATCTACGGTAGTTGGCGCCCACACTGAAAAAATATATATGCGCATATATGCTGATAAAATTACATATACGTCGCACATATAAAATATATACGCCACATCCCATACAAAAAATGAAGATCGGCCCGATACTGGGCCAAGACTGGTAACCGATCTTTAAGTATCGGCCGAGTATCGTGAAATATCGTTGGGCCAAGACTGGGCAAGTATCGGATGGTAACACCCAGCCGATATAGGCGACTGAGCGTCGGCCGAACATAGTAATCAAGCATTGGCCGAGCATCGGCCAAGCATAGGCAAAAAATCAAATTTTAGGTAAAATAATAAAAAAAAAATTTTTTTTTCGTTGTTTATTAGTAGATTTTATAAAAATCTAACTATTGCAGCCGTCCTCATGGCGCAACTTTTAAAAAATTTAGCCATTTTCTGACTCAGTTTTTCGAGCTGAGTCAGAATAGTATATTGTGCCACAAGGGACGAAAGTACTACATTCTGTCCCACGTGTGTGATTGCCACCCGAGCCGAAGGCGAGGGTGGCAAACACGCGGGTGAGGATGTAGTACTTTCGTCCCGTGTCACACATACTATTTTTTCTCCTGCCAAGCCGAAAGTTCGCGAATCTTTTAATGCAATAGCATCGTAGGTAATCATGGAAGGGGTCCAGGGGCGAAGCCCCGTGAAGGCTGGGGCGGAGCCCCCAGTCAAGAAAAATACAATTTAAAATTATTATTTAAGTAAAGATATTAAAAAAAATAATTAGTGTTATGAAAATAACAGAATAATTTTTATTATAACTTTAAATAATCATTTTGATTAATATTAATAGTAATTATAAGCATTCATTTAATAATAATTATGGATAATCTTAATGATAATATTAGATGATAATTTTAATATAAGAATAATTTTAGTGACTTAATTTAAAATTATCATAACTAATAATTTAAAATTATTATTTAAGTAAAGATATTAAAAAAATTAATTTTGTGTTATAACTTCAAATATTCATATTGATAAATATTAATAGTAATTATAAGTATTCATTTCATAATAATTATGGATAATCTTAATAATAATATTAGATGATAATTTTAATATAAGAATATTTCTAGTGACTTGGTGATTTAACATATTTGATGTAAATCAACCTTTTTTTGGTACAATATGATAATTTTTGAAATTTTCAAACTATAACATTATCACTAAATTATCACTAAACATTATCATAAATCACATTATCACTAAATTACATTATTTTTATTATAATTATAGTATATTGCACTAATGACGCAACATGAAGTGCTGACGGAAAAAGTATGTGTTAAAGAGAAGAACGTACAATGCGTGAGAGCCGATGTAGGCACTATTGCGCGTGCGCGTTCATTTATTCCGAGGATAGAAACTGCTGCTTTATTCCGGCTGCAAGCGGAAGGTATTTGAACTTTCGGCTTAGGCAGGAGAAAAAATACATATAGTTCAAAAGTTTATATATATGTGTATTTATACGATATAACGCGACTTGTCAGCACGATAGCGTTTTCAATTTATAACCGATTCTTCTCAAACTCAACATGCTTTATCTATCGATCAAAACCAAAGTTAAGTTCTAAGATGAGCTTAATCGGGCGAGTAATTTGAAAATTACAGGATTTTGAAATTTTGAAAATCGTAAAAATTGCTGTTTTTACTACTGCAACTTGGTATAATTACTGAACTAGACAAGATATTAAAATTCGGTAAAATGCATCGTAAAGGTCTTTTAATAAACTTCAATTTTCACTACTCAGAAGTGGTAATAGCCTCAATATTACTCCTTTTAGAGTTCGTTTAATGAAACAGTTTTACTGTTGCAGCCGTTTTAGAATTATTGTCTGCATCATAGCTTAATCATGATGTAAATTCAATAGTTACGATATTGATCAGTCTTTCGTGTAATGTTTTTGGGCAGGTCGTCAGTAAATATGTCACAAATTAGTTCTAAATATTGTTTTCTTCAATTAAAATTTTGTCCGGTTTTAAAATTTTGATTAACTTGGAAACTGTTGTTCCTAAGCGGTTACTTAAAATTTGGACATTTATAATTCAAATCTTATAATCTTTGCAATTGTTTGATTAATATTTGAGAAACTTTTTCTTCACAAGATAACTTTTTTTCCAAAATTTGTTCTAAATAGTTTTAAACTTATTATTGAATTTTGTTTTTAATTTATAAACTAAGTTATACGTTATTAGTATTTATATTATTTTATTAAAAATCGATTTTCTTTATTTGAAAAATCTACTTCCATTTCGGCTGCCGAATGGCCTTTTTTTTGAATTATTATTATTCTGAGATGATGGACTACTGGTTGATAGAAATTAATTCTGAAAAAATTCGGGTGTGGAGAGATTTGAACCTGATCCGTCTGCGTGGAAGTCTCGAGCGGTGTCACGGGCGCTGCTAACTGATCTGAATGTAGTGTTCTTAGTTTAATCATTTCAATGTTCAACAATCAATTTTTCTCAGTATAATTGAGTTAACTTGATTGTTGTTACGAATTTTTCTATTTATTTCATAATTGAACAATTTCTGAATTTTAATAATAAAAAATAACTTCCCAGTTTTTTAAAACTTCATTTTTTAAGCAAGAACTTCAAAATTAATTAAAAATAAATGATTTATTAGTAAATAAATCTATATATTTATATTTGTATATTTTTATTTATATTCATAAATCTATTTATAAGTAAATGAATCATTTATTAAAAATCATTAGTTTCGTGCTAAAATATTTTTTTTTTTAATACTAAAAGAAATAGTTTTAACTGATTGGGTAATGTAAAAATTTATCGAAAAAGTCTTCCAAAAAAATATTTGTTCAATTCTTAGCTAATTTCATTTTTTATAATATTTACTAATTTTTTTTGAAATTATTCAGTATGTGAAAAATAAACGTAAAATCTTTAAATATTTTACTCTCGGCTGTGAGTTTTGGATACATGCATGCGGGTCGCTAGACTCAAGTACCTACTTTTATGACTCTGTCCGTTGAGGTCATATAAATGCAGTCTCTTGTTCTCTTCGTAACCCGAGCGCTCATCTGGTTCGATTTAAAATATTTTCCGTTTTAACTTTCTTCCCTTTCTAATATTTTTGTCAACGTATTTTTCTTAACAATATTTCTCGGAAATGTACTCCCAATAATAAAATGAAAAGAGTCTCCGTACTCTGTTGTTCTTAAAATACTACCAAAAGAGTCGGTCCAAAAGGATCTCTCCGAGCGACAACTACGTCAATTTCAGTCAAGTTCCAAGTTTAAATCGAATCCTCTTTGTTAGCATTTCGTTTTTCAACTAAGTACCAATTTTTAAAATCTACATTAACATCATTTAATCGCTGAGTTTCACTTAAAGTGAATTGTGAGGTGAAATATCAGTGTCGTTTCATCAATCTGTGATTGAAGTTCACCACGACGTTGATTCACCACTATCATCAGAACTCTACAGTCACGAGCTTAAACCGTTACATTAATACATTCATCAGACATTTAAGAGCTCAAGCAGCACATGGTATTGTATTTTAGTAAACCTAAAATACCAAAAAGGTACGAATCAAATTTATACTTGCATACATATTCAATACAACATTTCCCTCAGCGTCGGGAGGATGTCGGTTCGGCCGTCAGCCTTAAACCGCCCACCGGTGCTGAGCTGACTTACTAGTTCCAATTCATATTCAATTACAATACGCTCATTATGATACTGCGCATATTTCACATTTCTTGCATACACGCAAAAAAAAAAATTGGGGCTGCCACATGATACATTCCTGTGGCAGCCACATGATTTTTTCATGTGGCTACCACATGATTTTCCTGTGGCAGCCACATGAATTTTTCATGTGGCTGCCACATGATTTTCATGTGACTGCCACATGATTTTCCTGCAGCAGCCACATGTTTTTTTCATGTGGCTGCCACATGATTTTCATGTGACAGCAACATGATTTTCATGTGGCAGGCAATAATATTTAAAACAGCAATAATAATGATAATAATAATAATAATAATAATAATAATAATAATATATATTATTAAGAGAATAAAAAAAAATTTTGTGGCCAGTGTATTTATATGATAAAATGGGTTTTTGACCTGGAGTTGTGCCTTTTCAAGGTTTCATATTGAATAATTACAGAAAGAGCGGAAAAGCGGGGATCAGGTTTAGGGTTGGATATCTCAATTAAAACGCGTAATTTATTATCAAAAATAACACTAGTAATTTATTTACATTAATTACACTCAATATTTAATATTTTTAATAGCGGATTGTTAAGATAAAAGCGGATTTGTAAATTACAGCGTGGGTTGCAAAAGCGAAGCCGGTTGACACGTGGTTGAACACTTTGCCGGCACTGAAAAAGCGGTGAAATAAATGCACTGATAACACAATTTACCTATAACAAATTAAAGCGAATTATTAGCGGTTAATTTAAGCAATTTAAATTATAAAAATAGCGAAATGCGGTTAATTAACAATAAGCGAAAGTAAAGCGGAATTAATGGCGACTTGTTGCAACGAAAGCGTGGAAGCGAAAGATAATAATAATAATCCGTCTTCTTCCTCGTTGAGTTGGGGAAGAAGGCTATTGCGCATGTCTAGTGGGAGCGATCAGCCAATAAAGCGGTCGATTCATGACGTGATCGAGAGGCTGATTTTCTATTGGCGGTTCGATTTTTGCGGGAACTAGCGGTGGACAGGTGCGTCTCTTGAATTTGGGTGTCCCCCAGGAGCGAGTTAATCGCTACTGGGCCTTGTTCACCGAACATTCTCCCCCGGGTTGGCGGCTGCGTCGACAAGACCATCTTCTTCATGCGTTAGCGGCAGGACACAGAGCTTTGTAATTGGACGTACCAGCTCTGTGTTAACTGTCTTAACAGTTACTACGCGGATTTGTCCATCTTCACCTGGATGGACAGCAATTACTTTGGCTAATGGCCACTTGGTTGGCAGGAGATCCTCAGTGGTGATCAGTACTACTGAACCCACCTTGATCTGGTTGCGTCGATGATGCCACTTTGAAATGGCCTGGTAGCGGTGGATGCAGTCCTGGTAGTAGCGTTTCCAGAAATGTTGAACCATTTGCTGGACTTGTTCCCAGTGCGAGAGCCGAGCAGGTTGTAAATCTGTCAGAGATGGCTCTGGGATAGCGGTCAGTGACTGTCCGATTAAGAAGTGACCTGGAGTCAGTACAGCCAGGTCAGCAGGATCTTCATTCAGCGGTGTGAGCGGTCTGGAATTCAATATGGCTTCAATTTGAGCCAGTAGCGTTGAATATTGCTCAAGCGTCAACAGCGAGTCTCCGATTGTTCTTCGAAGGTGAAATTTGATAGATTTCACAGCGGCTTCCCATTTTCCTCCAAAATGTGGAGCTCCAGGCGGATTGAATTTCCAGTTCGTGCCATCTTGAGCGATCAAGGTTGATAATTCTCGTAATGTGCGGGATCCTGCAGCGAATAGTCGTTTCAGCTCTTTATCTGCTCCTACAAAATTGGTTCCACAGTCTGAATATAGCGTGTGGCAGATACCTCGGCGACTAGTGAAGCGGCGATAAGCGGCGATGAAAGCGGCAGCGGTGTAGTCAGTTACTAGCTCTAAGTGTACAGCTGAACTGAACATGCATACAAAGACTGCAATCCAGCCTTTGGAGCGTGTTGCTCCACGTCCTTGAAACGTTTTCAGCGTGATAGGTCCAGCGTAGTCGAGTCCTGTATGCAAGAAGGCTCGAGTTGGCTGTACTCGTGCGGCGGGTAGTTGACCCATCAACTGTTGAGCGCGTTCTCCACGGTGTCTCGTGCAGATAACGCAGCGTAAAATAAATGATCTGACTGGAACACGGCCTCCAATGATCCAGACACTCTTGCGTAAGTCAGCGAGCGTAAGCTGAGTACCTCCGTGAAGCGTTTTGCGGTGCGAATCATCAATCAAAATTGATGTAAGCGGTGATTGTCGCGGTAGAATCGCTGGATGCCTCTCTTCTGGGTCCAGCAATGCGTTTCTCAAGCGGCCACCGACTCTCAGGACCCCTGATGGTCGATGAACGGAGTCAGCTTAGTGATGCTGTTATTTTTAGGCAGACCATCACCATCTTGTAGCGTGTGAATCTCTCTAGCGAAGTATTGTCCTTGAGTGAACTTAATCAAGGTCAATTTAGCGCGCTCAGGTCTGATGGAGTAAGCGGGTAGGCCAGCGAAGATTGTGGAACTCTTTTAAAGCGGTCGATGGCACGATGCCAGATGCTAAGCTTCCGTAGCAGTGGAAACAGCTGCGTGTAATGCGACAGTAATTGTTGGAGCAGGCAATTTTCTGCTTTCCAAGTTACTAGTGTCAGACCTTGGCGTTCTTCTCGATGCGTTGCGTTGTCTTTTGGAGGCTCCAGAGTGGGCCAAGAGGATTCTGGTTCATGAAGCCAAGTTGGTCCATGCCACCAGAGAGCGTGTTGTTTCAGTTTTAGCGTAGGTATACCTCTTGAAGCGCAGTCAGCGGGGTTTTGTTTTCCTGGAATAAATTTCCAGGAGACATCTCGAAGCGTTTCTTGGATTTTTCCCACTCTATTGCGGACGAATGTCTTCCAGCGGATTGCTGGACTTTTAATCCATGCGAGAGTCACGGCGGAGTCAGTCCAGAGATTGATCCTGACATTTTCAAGCGACTGAACTTCTTTAACATGAAGTATCAGTTGTGTTAGCAACCATGCGGCAGATAATTCCAAGCGTGGGATTGTCATGGTCTTCAGCGGTGCTACTTGCGTTTTGAACACAGAAGTGAGACCTTTGTGTTCCCATCAGCGTCAGTGACTCTCAAATAAACAGCGGCAGCCATAGCGTTTTGCGAAGCGTCTGAGAACCCGTGCAATTCCATAGTTGCTCCAGGTGCTATATTATTCCAGCGTGGAATGCGGATGGATTCGATGTTTCGAAGATCCTCGCGGTATCCAGTCCATTTGTGAATGAGTGATGGTGACAATTGTTCATCCCATGACACTCTATCTAGCCACAGATTTTGCATAAAGATCTTGGCTTTGACGACTATTGGTGCGAGAAGTCCTAGCGGATCATACAGTTTAGCGATTTCAGACAAAATAGCTCTCTTTGTCTTAGGCGTATCTGGCGGTAGCGTGTACTTGAACTGGAGAGCGTCAGTGCGTGAATTCCAGTACATGCCCAGGATTTTTACTGGTGCATCACTGATTTCTTTAAGCGGTGTATCCAGCTGCTTTTCTGGAGCGACTTCAGCGAGTAACCGTGGGCTATTGCTAGCCCATTTGGCAAGCGGGAAGCAGCCTGCTGCACACAGAGCTTTTGTTTGTACTGCAGCCTTGATAGCGTCTTCTTCGTTGTCTGCTCCACCGTAGATGTCATCTACGTAGCGTGTTTTCAACATTGGAGCAACAGCTAGCGGAAAGCGGTGTCCTTCATCCTTTACTAGTTGGATAAGCACACGTACAGCGTCAAAAGGTGCACTAGCGGTTCCGTATGTGACTGTCTTGAGACAGTAAGCGTCTATTAAGTCATTCTCATCTATCCAGAGAATGCACTGAAGCGGCCAATCAAGCGAGTCGACCTCAATCTGTCTGAACATCTTGGTGATGTCAGTAGCGAATAGAATCCTGCTGCAACGGATTCTCAACATCACATCAAAAATGTCAATTTGCGTTTTGGGTCCTGCGTGGAGAATGTCGTTCAATGAAATTCCTGTAGATGTTGCACAGGAACCATTGAACACTGTGCGGAGCTTCGTAGTGGTACTATCAAGCTTCAATACCCCATGGTGAGGCAAGAAGTAAGCGTTTGCGGGCAATTCGTTGACTGGTATTCGTACCATGTGTCCTAGCTGAATGTATTCTGCCATGAATGCACGATACATGTCAGAATATTCTCTTTCTCGCGACAAGCGAGTTATTAATCTGCGGAGTGACCCCATAGCTGCGTTGATAGAGTCGCCAAGTTGACTCTCAAGGGCCTTAAGCGGTAATCTCACTACGTAGCGTCCATCAGGCTGTCGATAATGCGTTTGACGAAAGTGAATTTCACATTCGTCTTCTTCAGCGGTGTTGAGCGGTGAACTTCCTGATGGAACTTCTTCCTGTTCCCAAAACTTAGCGATAGCGTCTTGTAATTCAGTATCTACTGACGCATGTAGTGCTGCGTGTGATGTTGAAGCGTGTTTAGCGGTGACAGCCCCATAGACGATCCAACCAAGCGTGGTGGATTGTGCAATAGGAGCATTGCGAGGTCCTCGTTGAATCTCTGCGTTCATAATCTGTGCGGCTGGTGATGCACCTAGAATAATATCTACAGGGCGTGGCTGTAGATACTGCGGGTCAGCGAGCTTGAGATTCTCAAGATGCGGCCATTTCGGATCAGCGATCACGAACGATGGAAGATCTACCGGCAGTGTTGGTAGAATATGCATGCTGACATGCATTGATGCGGTCGTACACAGCGAACGAAGCTCAATTGTGCTCACACCTAGTGAGCTTCCTGCGGAGACATTGCCAATGCCCTTGAGCATGACCATGTCACGCTGTAGCGGTTGTCCAAGCTTCTTGAAGAGCGACTGTCTCATAAATGAGAGCTCTGAACCTTGATCAATCAACACTCTGGCGGTGATTGGATTACCATGATGTGGGCGGACCTGGACTAAAGCGGTAGCTAGCAATACTTGAGCGGAAAGCGGATCTGTGCGGAAGATGTAGACTGCGGTGAAGCTGGTTTCGTTGGTGCATCCAAAATGGATGGACATGTGGTGACGTTGACCACATTTTCGGCAATCTTGAGCGGTCTTGCAATCTGCGGCGCGGTGCGGAACACGAAAGTTGAAGCACAAATTGCATTTTTCAACTATCTTGTGTAATTCTCCATAGCGAGGTTATTTAAGGCCCGAAGTCGAGTTTTCAGTCTTAATAAACGGAAAGTTCAGCGTACCGGTGTACGAATGACTATCAGGAGCAGCACCCGATGTGCTCTGCGATGCTCCTGACACTCGACCTTTCCTAGCGGTATTACACTTCACTTAAGACAGCACAATTTTTAAGCGGAATGATAAATTAATTTAATTGAGATAGAGCCAGCCTGATCCGGCTCGAGGGACCAATGAATAATTACAGAAAGAGCGGAAAAGCGGGGATCAGGTTTAGGGTTGGATATCTCAATTAAAACGCGTAATTTATTATCAAAAATAACACTAGTAATTTATTTACATTAATTACACTCAATATTTAATATTTTTAATAGCGGATTGTTAAGATAAAAGCGGATTTGTAAATTACAGCGTGGGTTGCAAAAGCGAAGCCGGTTGACACGTGGTTGAACACTTTGCCGGCACTGAAAAAGCGGTGAAATAAATGCACTGATAACACAATTTACCTATAACAAATTAAAGCGAATTATTAGCGGTTAATTTAAGCAATTTAAATTATAAAAATAGCGAAATGCGGTTAATTAACAATAAGCGAAAGTAAAGCGGAATTAATGGCGACTTGTTGCAACGAAAGCGTGGAAGCGAAAGATAATAATAATAATCCGTCTTCTTCCTCGTTGAGTTGGGGAAGAAGGCTATTGCGCATGTCTAGTGGGAGCGATCAGCCAATAAAGCGGTCGATTCATGACGTGATCGAGAGGCTGATTTTCTATTGGCGGTTCGATTTTTGCGGGAACTAGCGGTGGACAGGTGCGTCTCTTGAATTTGGGTGTCCCCCAGGAGCGAGTTAATCGCTACTGGGCCTTGTTCACCGAACACATATCATTCTCACCAATAGTCAATTTATTATGATCAGAATTAAGGCTGCATTCGAAAATGCTCTATCTCTAGATACATAATCAAGAAGTGATCTTGCATCTGGTGAACTACTGCCATTTCTAAAGATATAAGCTCATCCCTTCATTACACTCATCAAGACCTTTCATTTGAGTACCCACATGCATTTTTGATATATTTTTCATATATACATATATATAATATATATAAATATATGAAAAGTTAATGTGGGTACTCAAATGAAAGGTCTCGATGAGTGTAATGTCGGAGTGAGCTTATATCTTTAAAAATGTCAATAATTCACAAGATACAAGGTGATTTCTTAATTATTGATATTTTTAAAGATGTAAGCTCATCCTGATGTTACACTCATCAAGAGCTTTCGTTTGAGTACCCACATGCATTTTGATATATTTTTCATATATACATATATATAATATATATAAATATATGAAAAGTTGATGTGGGTACTCAAATGAAAGGTCTCGATGAGTGTAATGAAGGGATGAGCTTATATCTTTAAAAATGGCAATAGTTCACCAGATGCAAGGTGATTTCTTAATTATGTATCTAGAGATAGAGCATTTTCGAATGCAGTCTTAATTCTTATCATAATAAATTGACTATTGGTGAGAATGATATGAAACCTTGAAAAGGCACAACTCCAGGTCAAGACCTTTCTAATGATACCAAATTCATTCATAAAACCCCATTTTATCATATAAATACACTGGCCACAAAATTTTTCTTATTCTCTTAACAATATGGATTATTATTATTATTATTATTATGTTAATTATTATTGCTGTTTTAAATATTATTGCCTGCCACATGAAAATCATGTTGCTGTCACATGAAAATCATGTGGCAACCACATGGAAATAATCATGTGGCTGCCACAGAAAAATCATGTGGCAGTCACATGAAAATCATGTGGCAGCCACATGAAAAAAATCATGTGGCTGCCACAGGAGAATCATGTGGCAGTCACATGAAAATCATGTGGCTGCCACAGGATTGCATCATGTGGCAGCCCCAATTTTTTTTTTTGCGTGTAATACAATACGAATACTGAGCTTGAGTCGAGTTGAGACTTCACGAGCAAGTTCTCAAACTATTCATGTGCAGTGTTATTTTGAGCCCTTCTTGAGTTGCATCCCATTACATACATAAAATTCACACAATTATTGAGATTAAAATATTACATAATCTACACAAAGCAATCATTCAAACCGAGTTCTTTTCACTCTTTTATTCCACATAAATTTCATCCAATCAATGCACACCTTCGAAATCAGAATCTCAAATTCAAATCATCACTCGATCATACAGTCCACTATCTCTCTACAATCTATCCACTGTCAATCTCTCGCAATCTTCATTCAAACTCACAACAAGCTACATTGTTCACTTCGATTTACAGATCATATTTGAAACGAACGAACGAGCGAACGAGCGGACGAGCAAACAAGTGTACGAGCAAACGAGTGTACGAGTAAACAATTACTCGAAACCGAGTCCACGAGTTCCTCCCGAACTCCTTTTCACCTTCCGAAGCCAGCTTCGCACGGTTGGAAGTCAACCTCCCTCCAGCGGTCATCTTCAGACAACCACCAAAAATAACTCCACGCCAGTTTAACTTCCTCATAATCTTGCTGGGACCAGATTCATTAATATCAAATACATCATATTATTGTTATTAAAATTGTATTAAAAACCATACACTTCGAAATATAAAATCAAACAATATTCATTAATTTATTAAATCTGTTTTAGTGAAAACAAATGTTGATTTAATCCTAATAGAGCTTGTTGAATAATAACAATATTAAAAACTAAAAAATGATCACGTAATACGTATTAATTGTTTTCAAGTGTAATAAAGAATTAGCCAGAGCATCGGCCAAGCAATGGCTGATAATCAAATCACATACCATTATATTATAATAAATATCGTGCGGTAGCCGATGGCTTACCTAGACTAGGCCAGTACAAATCACCAATGCTTGGCCGAACATAAAAGCCGATGGTTTACCGAGGCTAGGCCGATACAAAACGCCGATACTTGGCCGAGCATTAGTAGCCGTGCCTTGGCCAATGAACGGAAATTGTTGAGCATCGGCAACTTTGTATGGGATACTTTTTTTTTTGCCCCCGTATATGCGGCATATATTTTTTTTCAATACGGGCGTGCGATTTAGTTTATCGATAAATTTAATGTGAAATTACTTCCGTCAAGTGAATCTTTATCAAATTAACCACCCTTCATCCATTGGACAGAAGTTTTATTCAAAGTTGTGGTTTTAAACACTTCGATAATCCTCGGATCTTTATTTCAAAGTTTCAAACTAAGCGTTTGTTTTTTTCACGTAATATACTCATAGAGGAAAGTACCACGGGGCCTAGCTTGGCCCAGCCTTGGCTCAACTATGTAAAACTCTGGGCCAAGCTTGTAAGCCAGGCTTGGCCCAGTCCTGGTTGAAGTCTGGGATGATAACGATGGGCCAAGCCTGGTTACCAGGACTGGCCCACGCCTGGTTACCAGGGCTGAGCCATAGTTAATTTTCAAGTCTGGCCCATGCCATTTGATAAAAAATGATAAAAAAGAATTATTGGAATGTTATTTTTTTATTTTATTTTGTAAGTAAAGTAAATTCAAACCTAACTGTTGCTAATTATAAGAAATAAAGTGTGAAAATCGTATCCGTTCTTCTAATCGAGATTCGAACCCGAGCCGCGCGCTTGCCAGACCGATAACTAACCCCTACACCGTACTACCGATAAGTTGATGCACATCTTATTATTCTGATAAGCTAAATCTATATAGTGACGAAGTGTGACGGTTTATTATTTATAGAATTTATGTTATTTAATATTGTGTTTCGATGAAAATTAACTATTTTTTACAAATGTTTATTATAGTTAAAAAAAATGAAAGAGTCAAGTTGTTATATTACTTTAAACTTTGTACATCGTTCTGTATATTTTTAATATCTTATGATAAATTTTCATGTTTAAAATTATCAATATTAAAAATTCAACTGTAAATTATTATATTTTAATTTTTTTAAGACTACATCAATTTTTACGATATGCAATTGTCTTGGTTAAATAATAAATTTTAAATTTTAGAATTTGTTAGCAAATATTCGTTAAACAATAAATGTTTACTGTTTAAAATTCTATTACTTAATGATTTATTAAGTTTGAATTTCCCATTGAATGGCTAAGGCTAGGTTACCCAATTCTGGCTCAAGTCTTGGTTGCCATTCAACGCCCATGGCTACAAAGAAAAAAAAATTTACTTAAATCAAGTAAATAATTTTTAAGAATTTCATCTTCTTGATTTGAGTAGAAAAATTCTTTAACTAAGAAATTTTTCTCGATTTAAGTAAATTTTATTTAATTAAAGAATTTTTCGTTTTGATTGAAGACAATTAAACTCTTCAAAGTTATTTTCTTGGTTCAAGAATTTTTCTCTTGAATTAAGTTAATTTTTTTTTTCAGTGTAGGTTTCCCAATCTTGGCTAACCCTTGGGTAATCATTGTGGCCGTGACTGGGTGACCCAGTTCTGGCCCAGGCTCGGGTAATAATTGGGCCGACCAAGGCGTGGTTGCCCAGTCTTGGCCCAAGCTTGGGTCACCGATGAATCGCCAAGGCTAGGTTAGCCAGTCTTGGCACAAGCTTGGATAATTATTGGCATCGCCGAGGCTGGGTTAACCAGTTTTGGCCCACGCTTGGGTCGCCAATGAATGGCCAAGGCTGAGTTAGCCAGTCTTGGCCCAAGATTGGGTAATCATTGGCATGGCCGAGGCTAGGTTAAATAGCCTGGCCCACGCATGGGCCAATACAGGTACGCCGAAGCTAGGTTTCCCAGTACTGGCCCAAGCCTGGCCCCTTTGTCAACTCTGGGGGTTTCCTGCATGGGTATTTCTCTGTAGAAAAAATAAAAGTTTTGCGTAATAATTCACAAAATTGTATACATTTAATTTAAATTACCCATTCAAATGATTTATTGCTTCGGAATGATTAAATTTAATTAGTGAAACACATTCAGGTCTTCGTTATGCTAAGCTAATGAGATACCGCCTCCGATAAATTCAACTGATAATTTCATTAAAGTGATCAATGGGTTAAATGAATCTGGTAATTATCATCATCATAAAATATATTTGCAATATAATATAATACAAATTTACCAAGGATTCTAGAGTGCCTTTGAGTTTTATTGGTCAAGTTACCGTTATTCCTGTAGATTAAATCAAATTGGACATGTCCGACGAAGCACGACTCAACTTGAGTGCCATAAAAAAAAAAAAAAAAGGTCAAACGACCGAAACAACGAAAAACTGGGTAGAATTCTTCTTTTAAAAGTTGCGGTTATCCGGGTCAGCTGTTTTCAAACAACTATTTTTTTTTTGTTTTATTTTGACTATTTTCTGATTTTTTTTGCGGGAATTGTTTACTGAAGATTAACGTATCCATTATCCGAGGACAAATAATAAATCAGGACTGAAAAATTCAGCCCTCAGTAGTATTATTTGTTTTTTCTTTGTTCTGTACTGTGTAACAAAAGATCGGCAGAAAAACATTTACTTAAGTAGCCTCATGGTGACACGGAAAATCAATCACGTGGAAGAAATAGAGAAAAAATTGAGACAAATACAAACATCTGATAATTAAAGTAAATAGACAAAGTTTTCTTTCCGTGGGCAAAGATTGCGCTTTGATCAGAATAAATTTTCCATTTTCTTTTCTGTGCTCTTTCCGGTGATTTGATATTTTTTGAAGAGCTATAAATAATCAAACTCAACCTTGCTTGGTTTGTGTTAAGTAGATCTGTATAGAAGGAGATTAGAGCGAAACGTTCGCTGCCTTTGGCGGCTTAATACCAAAGAGAGCGAAACGTTTGTGTCCCAGAGGGATTATGTTCTGATGATAATAATTGATAATATTTATTATAATTAGTGAATATTGATCTAGAAGATGGGAAGAAAGCTACATCATAGCGCAGAGGAGCTTTGACTAGAAAGACATCAGTTAGGAGTTGCTTTTTGAAAAGTATTGGATAAAATCAACTAAAACAAGTTTTTATTGATTGATTATTCAATTGAGGAGTCATTCTGATTCTGATCCTCGAAAAAAGGCCAATATTTATGATTTTTTTACACAGAAACTATTATAGATATTAACATAAAATAAATTCAGCTCAACAAATACACTCTTGAATAACACAAAAAATATCGAAAAATTTTTTTAACTTCCCGCTAAGTAAATTGAAAATTTTCAAAAATCGGGAAGTTATTGGTTTTACCCCGTTTTTCGAAAATCGAGTTTTCATCAGATCTCGACGTTTTGAGGTCCTAGGAAGCTTTCCTGACTATTCCCACGAGGGTGTCACTATGTCTGTATGTATGTGTGTGTGTGTGTGTGTGTGTGTAAGTATGTAAACCTCTTATAACTTTTGAACGGTTGAACCGATTTCATCGTGGTTGGTGCCATTCGAAAGGGCTTCGCCAAACTTAGATTTACTGTTAATTTGAACCGATTCGGACCGATAGATTTTGAGAAATTTGGAGAAATCTAAAAAAAAGTAGGAAAAAAAAATTTTTCTGAAGTGGTTTTTTTGGGATAACTTTTAAACGGCTCAACCGATCGATTCCAAAAACTATTCAGCTCTCAACCTTAAAAAACCACGTCGATCGCCGCCAATCCGGTCAAAATCGGTTGATTCGTTCGAGAGATATCGTGAACGAAAGAAAACCGAAAAAAGTGTTTTTTTCAGAGTTACTCCGAAATTTCTAGTTTGACCAATTAAAACTTAGAAATTATTTATAAGGCTTAAAAAACTACGTAGAATGCCGCCAACCGCGTAAAAATCGGTACATTCATTCAAAAGTTATTGCGGTATGAACATTCAAAAAATAGTGTTCTATGAAACTTCTATCAGACTTTTGAGCTCAAAGAGCTCAAAAGCATAGAAAAGGTATCTTTTTGAGCTCGGAGAGCTTAAAACAACACACAGATTGTACTTTTGAGCTCGAAGAGCTCAAAAAAGCGGCCAGGTATTAACGGAATTAGCGGGAAGTTGCAGGGATGGCCTTTAGGGTCAACCGTTTTCCTAATTTTTAACTTTCCGCTAAGAAAATCGAAGATTTTCAAAAATTGGGAAGTTATTGTTTTCACCCCGTTTTGCAAAAATCGATTTTTCATCAGATTTCGACGTTTAAAGATCACTGGAAGCTTCCCTGACTATCCCCGCGAGGTTGTCACGGTGTCTGTGTGTGTGTGTGTGTGTGTGTGAAAGTATGTGAACCGCTTATAACTTTTGAACGGCTTGACCGATTTCATCGCGGTTGGTGCCATTTGAAAGGACTTAAGTAAACTTAGATTTTGAAAACTATTTGGACCGATTCAGATCAATAGATTTTGATAAATCTTCAAAAAACTAAAAAAAAATTTTTTTCCAAATGTGGTTTTTTTGGAATAACTTTTAAACGGCTTTATGATTCAATTCCAAAAACTAATCAGCTCTTAACCTCAAAAAGCCACGTCGATCACCACCAGTCCGGTTAAAATCGGTTGATTCGTTCGAGAGATATCGTGAACGAAAGAAAACCGAAAAAAGTGTTTTTTCGGAATAACTCCGAAATTTCTAGCGCGATCAATTCAAAATTTAAGATTCTTTGTGAGGCTTGAAAAACTGCGTCGAATTCTGCCAACCGCGTGAAAATCGGTTTATTCATTCAAAAGTTATTGCGGTTTAAAAATTCAAAAAATAGTGTCATCAAATCTCTATCAGACTTTTGAGCTCGAAGAGCTCAAAAGCATAGGAAAGCAATTTCTTTGAGCTCGGAGAGCTCAAAATAACTTTTAAATTGTATTTTTGAGCTCGAAGAGCTCAAAAACGTCATTGGTGCAATTTTAAGCACCTAAGTATGGAATTAGCGGGAAGTTGCAGGGATGGCCTTCAGGGTCAACCGTTTTTCTAATTTTTTTTAGAATTTTTATATGAATATACAACGGGAGAACGGAGCTCCTCCAAAACGTTGGTACACTGAGAGACAATTTTATTCACAGCGAATAAAAACGCGTATTTGGATTTTTTTTATTTTAGTACTACTTGTCAATAAATATTAATTACATATAAATATAATTTGTTTTGCAGTGAATAAAATTTTATTAGTATTTAATAAAATTTTATTAGATACTAATATGTGTTTATTAAAACCACCGCCAGTCTCGCTTTAACGGCAGCTCGCTTTAACCCCAAAGTCAAGGCGTAAAATTCGGAGTTATTGTTTATTAATAGTGAATAAAAATTAAAATTTCTTTAAGTAATTCAATGTATATAAGTGTATATTGCATGTTTATAACCTGCTTGTGGTTAGCCTTACTTGATTTTTAATTTTAAAGTCATCACAAGTGCGAATGGTACTATTGTTATATCATGTAGTGATTTTCAATAAAAAAAAAGTTAGTTAAATATAATAAATTCTAATTATTTTTTTATAAATATTCATAACACTGAAGTTAGCCGTCAGCTGTCAATTTTAAAAATTTTTTTAACGAATCAATCACAATAAAAAATACTTCTAAAAATTTTCACTTGTAATTTTTATTAATTTTCACATGTGGAACTTTTTGATCATATTTTTTTATAATAATTTAATTGCTATAAAATAAAAAAAAATTTTTTTTTTATTTATCTGTTAACTTCATAATGTCATAAATATTTACCGTTAAAAATTAAAAAAAAATTTCTATGTATTTTCATTATAAAATTCCATTTCCTGATTTACATTTTTTAATTTGAAACTATGAATAATCGTCAATAGTTCAACATTATTTGGTGATAATAGATAGATTTATTATAAAATTTGTTGACAACCATTTATTAACAAAACGAAACCGATTATGACGTTTTTATCTATTATACACCAATAAACGCGTATTAAATACTAATAAACGTTTATTAAATATTAATAAATACGTATTAAATACTAATAAAATCTCAAAACTGGTCCAAATAAAAATTTTATTTGTACTTAATAAATTTTTTATTTGCGCATGAGCCAAATACGTGTTTTACTAAATACAAATATGCGTTTATTAGTATTTAATAAAACTGTCTCTCAGTGTATGTCACTGACGTACTCGATAATTTAATAACGGCTCATAAAGTAAAGTACCCAGTAGTTGAACAGGTTTCAGAGTAAAACGTATTTGACCCTACTTTTAATATATACAGATGTAATTATTAGTTCAAATAAGTGATTTTTATGAAAATATAAACAATTTTGAATTGATTGAAGCGGAAAATAACGCAGGTCATTAAATATTTATATTTTGACAACGTTTTTAAGATAGAATATGAAAGGAGTAGTAGTTGAATAATCAATTCTGACAAGCCGCAGTAGTTGAACACTCCGGGAGCAGTAGTTGAACTAACCCACTGATTCGGTAGAATCTGGCGCCAAGTTCCGTTCAAATCTGCTGTAAACGGAGCGCCAGACTACCGACTATGTTTACTGTAAGCAGAACGTTATTTTGAGGTTGCAAAATTTTATTTAATTCTACGGTACACAGTAAAAAAATTTTCGTAAAATTTAACACAAAATTTTGTGTAGATGTTTTTTTTACATAAAATTTATGTTAATTCTACACAAACGGTTTGTATTGATCAATCCATCCATTTTTTAACACACTCAAGTGTTAATTCAAAGTAAAACTACACTTTTTTAATGTTACTGGCCAACCAACACAAAATTTATGTTAAAGAATTCTTCATATATAGTCAAGATAGATATGTAAATGTGATAGCCTCAACGTCATTTTAATTTGGTGGATTTTGATTTGTGTCATTACGTAAAATACTTAAATGCAGCTAATAAATATACAATTGTAGTGTATAGCAATTAAAAACTAAGTAAATAAAGGGTAATTTATTTTAAAACATCCGATAACAGAATTGTAACCTTAAAATTCATTACAAGGTTAATGTCCTTTCTAGTGTGAATCTAGAAGACAGAATAAATTTTAAATTATGAGGAAATAAATAAAATACGAAAAATTATAAATTTTATGATTATGAATCTAGCAGACATGTTGATTTTTTTTGACAAATTATTTACAAGTTAAAAAATACTTAAAAAAAATTACACGAATAATTCTTCAAATTTTCTACAAGTGAAATTTTTTTTTTAATTTTTTTGTAATAATTTTTTCATTAAAAAAATTGTAAAAATTTTCAGATGTCGGCTAACTTAATTTTCATTTATTTTTTTGAATTAGACAAAAAAATAAATAATTGAAATTAATAAATTATTAGAAAATAAACTTACAGTTTTTTTAATTTTCTACCCGAGAAAAAATGTTTCTATATAATTATATATAATTTTATATAATCATATATGATTATATATGGAATCACATATATAATTATATACAATTATATATGATCATACATAATTATATATAATCATACATGATTATATATGGAATTGTATATGAGGTTATATATAATCATATATAATTATATATGACTATATATGGAGCAATATACAACCATTCACGATTATATATAGTTCCATATACAATTATATATAAGTATATAGAATTATATATAATCATACATGATTATATATGGAATTGTATATGAGGTTATATATAATTATATATGACTATATATGGAGCAATATACAACCATGCACGATTATATATAGTTCCATATACAATTATATATAAGTATATAGAATTATATATAATCATACATGATTATATATGGAATTGTATATGAGGTTATATATAATTATATATGACTATATATGGAGCAATATACAACCATGCACGATTATATATAGTTCCATATACAATTATATATAAGTATATAGAATTATATATAATCATACATGATAATATATGGAATTGTATATGAGGTTATATATAATCATATATAATTATATATGACTATATATGGAGCAATATACAACCATGCACGACTATATATAGTTCCATATACAATTATATATAAGTATATAGAGTTATATATAATCATACATGATTATATATGGAATTGTATATGAAGTTATATATAATCATATATAATTATATATGACTATATATGGAGCAATATACAACCATGCACGATTATATATAGTTCCATATACAATTATATATAAGTATATAGAATTATATATAATCATACATGATTATATATGGAATTGTATATGAGGTTATATATAATCATATATAATTATATGTGACTATATATGGAGCAATATACAGCCATGCAAGATTGTATATAGTCCCATATATAATTATATATAATTATATATGCTTATATATAATTAACAGACATAAAAATTTTTTCTTTGAAAAAAAAATTTTTTTTTGGTAATCACAAAAAGTGTAAAATGATGTTTATAATTACGTTTAAATAATTCTGAAATACAAAATTTGTCACATTTCCTATGAGATGTTTTGGTCTGCTCTGCTATTACCTAATAGTAAAATAATTATTTATTTTATTATTTAAATAAGTGTTATATTATGATGAAATTCGGTAAAATAAATAAATTATGAATAATGACTATCCAAATATATATTAAAATCAATTTTTATATTCCATTTATGATAAACTCATATGATACATTATGTAGATCATAGAATCATTATCATCTAAGACAGCAGCACAGCAGACAGACACTACAAGACGCACGGAGATCACCAAAGTTAAGCAGTATTGAGCAGGGTTAATAGTTGGATGGGTGACCGCTGGTATTATAGCTATAAAACTATATCTAGATATTTTTTTTTTGCATTTTAATTAGTTACACAGAATTGCGTAGGACCATATTAAATATTCTATCCATAAAATTAACCCAATAATTAATTAGATGTAATAAATATATAATTAAATATTGTTATATATAATTATATATAATTAGATATAATTATATTTAGCCATTTTTCATATATAATCATATATAACCAATTTATATATAAATATATATAATTATATATAAATATTTTTTCTCGGGTACATGTGCATTTTTCCTTTAATTTATTATTTTCAATTGCTCATGTATTTTTTTTAATCACAAAATATATATATATTTAAATTATTAGTAAAACTCACATATTTGACAGCTGATCTGAGTAACACAAAGAAAAAGTTACAATCAACACTTTATTTGTGTTATGGATAACATTTAAGTGTGTAGAAATCCGAGAATCAGCCAATGAAAGTTTTAACATATTTTTGTGTTACTTTTAACACAGAATTATATTGGCTTCATCAATACAAACAGTATGTGTAGAATTAACATAAATTTTGTGTAAAAAAATCATCTACACAAAATTTTATGTTAAATTTTACGAAAATTTTTTTACTGTGTACTTTTTTTCCTAAATTGTATATTATAACAGTAATTCATAATTTTCTTTCCGTGTAGTCTATAAACTTATTAGAGGTTAAAGTGCTGTTAAAATTATACGGCCTCAACTTGTTCAAGTTCTGGGTAGCGCTTTGAAAATTTGGAGGTAGAGTTAGATGCTAAAATTTAATATAAAAATTATAGTTTATGTCTTTGCAAAAAATATGCATCATTTCAAACAGACTATTTCATTAAGTGGTACAATTTTTTTCACTCAAAATTATGATATACCGTTTTTTGACTGATTGTTCGGTTTATACTTTAGTAATTTCGGTTAGTGATTCTGGAGACATTATGTACGTCAACCAGAAAAATATAGTTCTAAAATAAACATGTTTAAAATTCTTTTAATTTTAATTTTTTGCCTTTTCAAAAATTTGATTTTCTTCCACCCGAACATCGACATAAATACCGTAAAATAATAATATAGTCGAAGTGGTCCGATCACTTAGAAATTTTTATACAATACTTTTAGTTATATGATCATATAACTTTCGAAAAATGAAATAAAAAAAATAGTTATTTTCACTTTTTATGTGATTTTTTAAAGTTTTGAAAGGAAAATTTTCATCTCAGCTTACATACGATAAAATAGCGTGTACAATTGTATAATATAATATATATATAATACCTGGTAGAAATAATATCCGGGCAAGACCTCACACCTGGATTGTTTCGATAGAAAGAGGATGTCAACTGGATTATCCAGCCAACGCCCGGCCGGAGGTGTCACATTTTATTTTCAACAGCAGCTAGAAAATCTGAGCAGACTGCTATCGGAAAATGTTCCTTCGTCTTTAATTTTTAAAATCCAACGCTTTATCGCTTTACTGAATTTTTTTTGTGGAATTTTTTAAGTATACATTTATAACTTGATTTGTAAAAATTTCACGTGAATCGGTAATGAGAGAATTTCAAACAGTTATCTCAAATTCAATCACTGAACCACAAATTAATCATTTATTTTCGATAAATTACTAAAGTCAGTCATCGGTAATATAATTTAAATACGCGCGTCAGTTTCAATTTCATCCATTGATTTTAATGGAAAAACCAATTTTTAGTCTTCTGAAGCATAAAATTAAAAAAAGTTAATATCATATAAATTGAAAAAAATTTTATTTATAATTCAATTTTGAAGTAACTTAAAAAATTCTTTCGCGGATAGTATCCAATTTTCGAACGTATTGAACTCTCCCCGAGTCAAAATTAAAAAAATGATTTGAGCCTATTGAGCCTCCTTTCTTTTGTTGTTGGGTTTGCATGGAAATTTAAAACTGTATTTTCACCCTCATCGGCCTAAAAATAGGCTGTTGAGGTCGAACCCGAGTAAAAACAGAATTCCGCCGCACCACCGCCGCAACACCGCTACACGGCTTTTTAAGCGCCGCACCACCGCTGCACTACAGCCGTGAAAATTTTGGTTATTTTACAAGTGCCGTATCACCGCCGCACCACCGCCGTGACAAGTAAAGAATTTATCTATTCGCCGCACTACCGCCGCACCAGCGCCGTGACAAGTAAATAAATTTCTATTCGCCGCACCACCGCTGCACCACCGCCGCACCACAGCTGTGACGCGCCCGGGTAAAAATAAAATTATTAATTTTTACGAAAAAATAATAAATTTCGTTCGACCGCCGCACCACCGCTGCACCACCGCCGCACCATACCACTGTTTGATGGTATATACATTGAAATAATATATTCGTTGATCATTCAAATAGCTTAACTAAATTTTTTAAGTTAAGTATGGCTTGCAGTGCAGTTGGCAATGTTCGAGACTTCCATGCAGACGATCCAGGTTCGAATCCCATCACAGTTCAATTTTTAAAATTCTTTCAGAGTATTTCGATAGGCGTACCGCTTCTGTGCAACCCGAGGACGAAATTAAAAATCTACATCAACAATACGACTAAAAAAATCAATAATTTCGCGGTGCTTTGGCCTGATTTAAAAAAAAATTTTTTTTTTTTAATATTAGGCATTCGATTAAAAGGAGATTGATCAATAGGTCTTACATAAAGATTTCTAGTCGCATTATTTATTAATTAATTATTGCGTGATAAATTAATTATGATACCATTTTTTGTGAAATTGTAGGTATGATTTAGCATTGGTGCGGCGGTGGTGCAGCGGTAGTGCGGCGATGCTAGGGGGGGTAAATTTTTTGCGTGCGGCGTAATAGTCCGCCAAACGGCGGTCGTGCAGCGGTGGTGCGGCGGTCGAACGAAATTTATTATTTTTCCGTAAAAAATAATAATTTCATTTTTACTCGGGAAATCACAGTTTAAAACTGTATTTTGAGCCTAAAGAGCCTACCTTGAGGGTCTGTAGGTTGTTTCCATCTTTTTATTTTTTAGAACATATAATATTTTTATGATAGCAAAAATTTTATAATTAAAAAACTGGACTGAGAAAATTTTTAACTTTTATCGTTGCAAAAAATTTTTTAAGTGTAGAGTTGAAATAAAAATTATGACTATTATAATTAATGTTGCAACAATTGATCAATAACCCATAAAATATACGGACAGTAATCAGCAATAAAATCGACCACTTTTGACCTCGACGATTTTCGATTTCCTGAAATTTTTGTATCTTTCTCTACCCTACTGAAAACAATTTTAAAAATTTTTTTAAATTTTTTTACCCAACCAAAAAAAAGTTACGAGTTATTCAAAGAAAAATATGTTTTTTTTTTTTTGTTAAATAACCATAACTTTTTTGAAAATTGACTTATTGGGATTTTTTCTTTTTTTAATTTTTGTTTTAAAATGTACTTTTTAGAAAAAAAAAATCAAAATAATAATTTGGATTCATATTCTACGTTTTTTTTTTTTTAACTTTTGGAAAAAACGAAAATTTGGGGATGATGCTCATTTTTGATTTCCGATTTATTTTTTTTATAAAAAACCAGTACTTTTTGCGAATTTCCTAAAATTTTCAGAGTGGCATTTTTTTTCTTTCTATTGTCTTTTTTAGAAATGAAAAAAAAATATTTTTTTTCAATGTTTGTTTTTCGTTATACCACTGAAAATTTTTCAGCAGATTTAGAAAACTTCAAAATCCGAGAAAAAAAAATTTTAAATGACAATCATCGATAAGATTGGATTATTTTTTTTTTTTCAAAACTATAGTCTGATAGTGAGAAAATACTCAAATTCTCCTGAATTTAGGACATGTAAATTATTTAAACGTGTAAAAAAATTAAATCACATTCCATTCAAGTCTACTGTTTATAAATCATTCAACAAAAATATTTTTTGCTGTGTAAATGAAAATAATTTCAAACAAATTTTGTTTGAAATTAATTGCCTCAAAATTTTTGAAAGTTCATGCGTTGCTCCAAAATGTATCAAACAACAATTTCATTTTTTTGTTGTTGCATGTAGTTTTGGAAAAAAAATACAAAAAAAAACTGAATGCTTTTTTTAATTTTTGATCTAACTTCATTGAAAAATAATAATCAAATCTTTTCGATGATTGTTATTTTTAATTTTTGTTTTTATTTTTTTTTCTCGGATTTTGAAGTTTTCTAAATCTGCTGAAAAATTTTTAGTGCTATAACGAAAAACAAACATTTAAAAAAAAATTTTTTTTTTCATTTCTAAAAAAAAATAGTAAGAAAAAAAATGCCAGTCTTAAAATTTCAGGAAATTCGCAGAAAATGCTGAAATATTTAAAAAAAAAAAATCGAAAATCAAAAATGGCATTTATCCCGAAATTTTCGTTTTTTTTTCCGAAAGTTTCAAAAAAAACGTTGAATATTGATCTTAATTATTATTTTTATTTTTTTTCTAAAAAGTACATTTAAAAACAAAAATTTTCAAAAAAAAACATCCCAATAAGTCAATTTTCAAAAAAGTTATGGTTATTTAACAAAAAAAAAACATATTTTTCTTTAAATAACTTGTAACTTTTTTTTGGTTGGGTAAGAAAATTTGAAAAAATTTTGAAAATTATTTTCAATAGGGTAGAGAAAGATACAAAAATTTCAGAAAAATCGTCACCATATAAATTTAGTTTATGAGAATGATGAGATGTAAATCAACTCATCGGTCGTACGGTGCAGGGGTTAGTTATCGGTCTGACAAGCGCGCGGCTCGGGTTCGAATCTCGGTTAGAACGGATTTTCATGTTATTTCTATAATTAGCGAATGTTAGGTTTAAATTAACAGTCACACAGTCTGAATTTACGATAGCTCTACAATATAAATAAAATATAGATATGGCATTGGCAAAATCCTTTTTTTATCATTTTTTTATCAAATGGCATGCGCCGGACATAGCATGCCGCTACCAGCAGCCATTTTTATCTGAATCCATTCCCCTTTCCTTTCTTTCCCCTCGCCTACATCGTATTAACCAATAAGGATCTTTTTTACGGTAGAGATGTAGGCTCAGTAGGCTCAATTTATGGTTCTAAAACGGTGATTTCAGCCTAACTTTGGTAAAAGCGGACAAATATACCACTTGTAGGCTGAAATTACGGTTCTGATATACGCGTCATCATAGTCGAAAAAATCTAAAACCATAATTTCAGCCTATAACTCCTCGAGTAGGTTGTGGAGGCTCAAAATATGTTTTTAATTTTGACTCGGGAGAGTGCACAAAATCGAAGCCGACTTTCTCGGGCCAATATGATCGTAGTGAAGGAGAAAAAGTATCATAAATCTTTTTATATTCTTATCCTTAAACGTTGGTACTAATGTACCACTTCTGTATCAATAAGAGTCCAAGAGTCTCTGTGCCCAAATCTGTCAAGATTCTTCCATTTATTTATATCAATAGATTTATTCTTACACTGAAACTCTTAGTACTCCGAAAGTTTTCGACAACTATTTTTCATTTTCAGGAATTCCGTTATCATCTCAATCGTTCAGATGGTTAAGAAGAAATCATAAAATTATATCATCAGATTTAAAAAA